>NW_026020177.1:1588013-1815513 GCF_900185275.1 Solanum verrucosum
GAATTTAATAAGTAATCAGTAATAAAAGCTCAATTTTGGTTGTTATCAAGATAAGAAAAATAACTAGGGTATACGTGTTCCCCACAAGCTCATAACGCAATAATCCTAGTAACAACAATCCTTTCCTAGTGTATTACATGCAAAGTGATAAGTTATGTATCTCTAAATCCTTGTTCTGGCATCTAGAGAATTTTACCCCACACCTTGGTCCAGCTACGTGTGTATAATTTACTAACCCTTACCTTTACCTCAAATTAGACATCATAATCGATGTTTGGCTTAGTTAATACATCGCACCAATCGACACTAGCCAATTAGATAGTATCACACTAAATCTACGTTGATAATTCTTTTCTTGTTGATTACCTCCTTAGTCCGGCAAGTAGCAACAAGGCTAGTTCTAATGCGTGCACTCGTTAAAAAGACTTCTAAACGAAAGAATTATCAATGCATGCAAAACCCTATTCAAAAATTGCTTATTTACTATTCATAATTTGTTCATCGCTCATGGTTCCCACAACCCTAGTTGTGGATTAAGTTACCCATATTAGCAAGAACACAATTCAGAGTTTTTAGATGAAGAAATCATAAACTTACGTAGAGAGAATAGTAAACCCAGAAATTCAACTTTAATTGCAAAGACAAAGTCTTCAAAATGAACTTAGGAAATCTATAATTGCTAGAGTTACAATTTAATCTCCAAAGTCACAAAGTAAAACTAGAATAATAATGTCTAACCCCAAAAATGAGGTTTACATGCCATATTTATAGAAAACAAATCTTAAATTAAAAGAGAAACAACTTAAGGAAAGTTTGTTCAGGCATGCGTTTTCATTCCACGAGACAGACTTACGGACCGTCAATGGATCTACGGTCCGTAAGTCCCTTTCGTCAGCCAAGACTTAGAAAATATTTCAGCTTCCAAAAATCATCTTCTCTGAAGCAAACAACGGACTTGCAGTACGGACCGTAGATCGATCTACGGTCCGTTAATCCCCTCCGTAGCTTCACACTTAGAATCTTCAAAAATCAGGTACTGGAACCCTCGCAGTATCATTCTATGGATAAATCAGTACGGTCCGTAGATCAATCTATGGACCGTCAATAGCCACCGTGGTTCCACACTTGGTCAGATTTCCATGATTTGTCATCCATACCTTGCCTGCTAATCTACGGTTATCACCCACGGACCGTCAATGGACCTACAGTCCGTAGATCACCTTCGTGAATGCCCTTTTTCTGCATTTCTTTCAACTGTCTCTATACCTCCGCCCTTGAACATCTTTCCTGCAAAATACGATAAAAACACATAAAAACAAATACAAAAAGGTCCTAGACACACACAACTTTTAAGTGAAATGTATTAGAAATACCGTAAGCTCACGGTATATCATTATTGAGCATTGATGTGGGGATGAGTTCATAACAACTCAATGTCTCCATAAACCATATAGCCATCGTGGGTAGAAAAGGTCATACTTTTTATATGAACCTTAGTGATTTTTAGCATAGACTAGTGGATCCACTTAGTTGAGGCATTTTATATCCCAACAAGTTATAGGAAAGTTCTAGTAGTGTGGGAGACACATTGTATCATCACATAGCTCATAGTGATGGTTGTCGATTAGAAAAACTCCCACAAAGTTATATTACTTTATTATATATGTATATTGAGTTGTTTCTTACTGTTCAAAGGCTTTATATAAACTGCATGTTTATTAATATTTATTTCAGCATTGAGTTGAGTATCCATGAGTTGATTAAAGCTGAGGTAACTGTTTCTTTCAGAATTTAGTTCAAGGTTATGTTATTTTTAGTTTCCCCTAGCATGCTCTTACATTCAATGTACTTATGCCATTTGGTCTGCATCATTTTATGACGCAGATACTGGTAACCAGGATTAGCATCCAGTGCCTCGTTGATCCAGTTAAGCACGTAGAGTTAGTTGGTGTACCTCCTTGATTTCGGAGGACCACTTCTTACTACATTATAGTTAGTTCATTAGGGTGTCGTGGGTCTTGTCCTGACGTCCATCTAGCTTGTTAGAGGCTTCATAGAAAGTTCTTTAGTTCATTTTTCATTATCTTGTTATTGGCTTATGTTCAGATTTGAGTGGCCACTTCGGCTAAGTTAAATGTTTATTTCTAAAAAATTATGAGTTTAGTTTGAGACACTTGAGTTATCTTGCATTTGAATTCTCTCCTTAATGCTTAAAGTCTTCCGCTAAGAGTCAAGCCAAGCCAAGGGTTTGCTTGGGGTCAATAATGTTTCTCTAGTGCCAGTCCCTCGCAGGGTGTAGGCTCGGGGGTGACAAACTTGGTATCGGAGCATAGAATTCAAGAGTCCTAGGGATTTTATGAAGCTGTGTTTGTCGATTCCTTGTTATCGGTGTGAAGCGCGCCACATCTATAATTAGGAGGCTGTAACATTTAGGAACTATCTCAGTTCTTTCATATTCATGTCGTGTGAAAGAGTTAATCTCTATAAAGTTTCCTTCTAACTCGTGCTTGTGCATGTCCTTCAGTTGATCATGCCTTCACGAAGAGCTGTCATAGGTCATCCTGCTAGGCATAATTTCGAGGAACAAGGTGTACCTAATGCACCTGAAGTGCACCCCAAGGGGAAATCACCAATGCTGAGTTTAGGGAAACAATCTGAATGTTAATTCAAATTGTGAAAAAGAATGTTGGGCAGAGGGAGAACCGATAGGAAGTGAATGAAGTATCAAGAATCCGTGAGTTTCTAAGGATGAATCCCCCAAGCTTCCCTGGTTCAAGCACTACTAAGGATCCAGAAAGCTTTGTTGAGGAATTGCAAAAGGTGTTTGAGGTTATGTACGTTGTTGATGTTAAGCGAGTGGAACTAGTTTAACATCAATTGAAGGGTGTTGCTAGGACTTGGCTTGACAACTGTAAGAAGGGTAGAGCTGAGGGTGCACCAATTTTGAGTTGGACTATGTTTGAGGAGGCTTTCTTTCCCCGTGAACTGAGAGAATCCAAGGCATGATAATTTCTTACTTTTAAAGAGGATTCACTAAATGTTCATGAGTATAGTTTGAAGTTCACCCAACTTTTCTGATATGCTATGGAGATGGTTGCTGATATATAAAGCAGGATGAGTCTATTTTTTATTGGGTTGTCTCGTCTGTCAAGCAAAGAGAAAAGGCAGTTGCGCTAATAGGGGACATGTATATAGCAAGGTTGATGGTTTATGTGCAACAGGTTGAGGAATAGAAGCTATGAGATAGGTAAGAATTCCGATACAAGAGGGCTAAGACATCGGAGAATGAGTCCTGGCAGCAAAAAAATACTGTGAACCGGTCTTCCTTCCAACAGAAACATAAGGGACCTGCACCAAGGAACAAACGTGAGTATAACAGTCAGAATTTCACATAATTTCAAAGCTAGACATGCTCAGTTTCAAGGTAGTGTGGCACAAAGAGGTAATTGGGCTCGTACATGTTCTAAGTGTGGTAGGAACCATCCTGGTGCTTGTCACGATGTCTTTACTGGATGTTTCAAATGCTGCCAAGAGGGTCACTTCATGAAAGAAAGCCCTAAGAACACGCAAGGAAATGGGAATAGGGGCATTAGAGCCCAATATTCTTCAGTTGCTCCACCAGACAGGGCACCACCTAGAGGAGCTACTTCAGGAACTAGCGGAGGAGCAAACCACCTATATGCTATCACTGGTCGCCAAGAGCAAGAGAATTCGTCGGATATTGTCATTGGCATGATCAAAGTCTTTACTTATGATGTATATTCTTTTGCTAGACCCAGGAGTGAGTTTATATTTTGTGACACATTATGTTGCAATGAATTTTGATGTTCTCTTTGAGCAACTTTGGGAGTCCTTCAGTGTTTCTACACCTATTGTTGAGTCTAGTTTAGCAGAAAGAGTCTATTGTGATTTTGTTATTTCCATCAATCACAAGACCGCCATGACTAATTTAGTTGAGTTAGACATGGTGGATTCCAATGTCATTCTAGGTATTGATTGTAGAACTCAAGTTGTTATGTTCCCGTTTCCTAATAAGCCAGTCTTTTAGTGGAGGATTAGTTCAACAGTGCCTAAGGGTCATTTGAATTCTTACTTTTAGGCGAGAAAGTTAGTTTCCAAGGGGTGTGTCTATCACTTAGTCCGAGTTAATGATTTTAGTGTTGAGAAAACTTTTATTGAGTCAGTTCTTGTTGTGAGTGAGTTTCCTGAGGTCTTTCTAGATGATCTACCCAGAGTCCTTCATAAGAGAGAAATAAATTTCGATATAGATATTCTTCCCAATACTCGTCATATACTACTCTGCCATATAATATGGACCTTGCAGAGTCGAAAGAGTTAAAGGAGCAGTTGAAAGATCTCTTTGATAAGGGTTTTATTCGACCAAATGTCTCACCTTGAGGTGCTCTGATCTTATCTGTAAGGAAGCAAGATGGTTCTCTTAGAATGTGTATAGATTACTATCAGTTGAACAAGGTTACTATCAAGAATAAGTATCCTCTTCTGAGAATTAATGATCATTTCTAACAGCTTTAGGGTGCCACTTGTTTTTCTAAGATATAGCTCAGGTCAGGCTACCTTCAGTTGAAAGTAAGGGAGTGTGATATTCCAAAGACAGCTTTCAGGACTAGTTAGGGTCATTATGAGTTTTTGGTCATGTCCATTGGTTTTACCAAGTCGCCTACACCGTTCATGGACCTTATTAATAGAGTATTCAAGCCTTATTTAGATATGTCTATTATCGAGTTCATTTATTACATTTTAATGTATTCGAGAAATGAGGAAGATCATGCTGGCCATCTCATAATAGTTCTCTAAACTCTAAGGATAGAGAGTTGTATGCTAAGTTCTCTAAATGTGAGTTTTTTCTTGAGTCTATGGCATTTTTTGGTCATATTATTTTCGGTGATGGATTCCGTAGTTTTTCTTTGAAAATATGGCATCATTACCTTTATGGTGTTCATGTGGATGTGTTCACCGGTCACAAGAGTTTTCAGTATGTATTTAGTCAGAAAGAGTTTAATCTCAAACATAGGAGGTGGTTGGCGTTACTCAAGGATTATGACATTAGTATCCTCTATCACCCTGGTAAGGCTAATGTTGTTGTTGATGCCTTGAGCAGGTTGTCTATGGATAGTACCGCCAATGTTGAGGAAGAAAAGAGAGAGTTAGTGAAAGAGGTGCACAAACTTGCATGATTAGGAGTTCGACTAATGGATTCCACAGAAGGAGGAGTGGTGGTGATGAATCATCATTAGTGTCTGAAGTTAAAGAGAAACAAGAACAAGATCCTATTTTGCTTGAATTCAAGGAAAATGTTCACACGCAAAATGTAATGGCTTTGAAAAAGAGGGAGATGGCGTATTGAGGTATCAAAGAGGTTGTGTGTACTAAGAGCGGATTATCTCCAAGAGAGGATCATGGAGGAAGCTCATAACTCCAGATATTCCATTCATTCGGGTTCCACTGAGATGTATTGTGACCTGAGAGAAGTGTATTGGTGGAATAGTATGAAGAAAGGTATTGTTGATTTCGTTCCTAAATGCTTGAATTGTCCACAGGTTAAAGTACAGCATCAAAGGCCTGGAGGTATGGCTCAGAATATAGAGATTCTAGAGTAGAAGTGGGAGATGATTAATATGGACTTTATTACTGGTTTGGCACAGTCTTGTAGGCAACATTATTTTATTTGAGTGATTGTGGATCGAATGACCAAATCAACTCACTTTTTGCCGGTAAAGACTACCCATTCAGCAGATGATTATGATACAGTATACATTCAAGAGGTAGTAAGACTGCATGGAGTTTTGGAAATCTTTTCAGAAAGGCTTAGGTTCAAAGGTGAACTTAAGTACTGCTTTTCATCCTCAGACAGATGGTCAAGTAGAGATCACTATTCAGATTTTAGAAGATATGTTGAGGGCTTGTTTGATTGATTTCAAAGGAAATTGGGATGATCACCTACCTCTCATTAAGTTTGCTTATAACAACAGTTACCATTCTAGCATTCAGATGGCTCCTTATGAAACTCTCTATGAGAAAAGATGCAGATCTCCAATTGGATGGTTCGAGGTTGTGAAGCTGATTAGATAGGACCAGACTGAGTTCATCAAGCTATGGAGAAAGTGAAAGTTATTCAGGAGAGGTTGAAAATATCGCAGAGTCGTCAAAAATCCTAAACTGATGTTAGGAGAATGGAGTAAGAGTTTCAAGCAGATGATTGGGTATACTTGAAAGTTTCACCCATGAAGGGTGTTATGAAATTTGGTAAGAAACGGAAGCTTAGCCCTCGGTACATTGGTCCCTACAGAATATCAACGAGGATTTGCAATATAGCTTATAAGTTAGAGCAACCACAAAAGTTAGTAGCGGTCCATCTGGTATTTCATATTTCCATGTTAATGAAGTGCATGGGAGATCCTTCACTGATTATGCCAATTGAATATATTGGTATCAAAGATAGCTTATCTTAAGGGGAGATTCCTATTAAGATTTTAGATCATCAAGTTCACAAGTTGAGAATGAAAGAGGTAGGATCAGTCAAAGTTTTATACAGAAATCAGTTTATTGAGTAAGCTACTTGGGAAGCTGAACAGGATATGAAGAAGAGATACCAACATCTCTTCGAATCCGGAGAAGTTCAAAATTAAGGTACTAATCCTATTCATGGTTTTTATTTTAAGTTGGCATGTTTTATTTACATTTTGGCTTGTTGGGTGTTTGACCAAGATGTTAGATGTCACACCCTTAGTCTGCTTAAAGTGATCTCATTTGAGGAAGAATGTTCTTAAGGGGGAGATATTGTAAGACCTCGCTAAGTGAAAGAGCTAGAATTAGAAAGAGCCATTTTTGGAAAGAATGAAAAAATTGGTTTTTTGTTTAAGTTATGTTAACTTTGAGTTTTGGGTCAACTTTAATTGACCATATCTCCTACCTCAGGTTGATTTTTGTGTGCTACGAGATACTATAGGAAGTATCCTTGAATCATCTTTCCAACGCCACTGAATTTGCTCAATTTTGATTATGAAAGACATATTCCCATTTGAAGTCAGGCTGTTTAGATAAGGAAAGTCTAAACTGGATTTTTGAAGGTTATTATGGTCTTTTCCTTACCCAATTAATTTATTATATATTTAGTGAATTAATTAGGGTCAAAACTAGATTGGTTAAGTTTGCACAATTGAAAATTCACGCTAGGGCTTAGAGAGGAGAGAAGAGAAATATCAAGATTCGTCATCTTCGTAAGGAATTGATTGTGGATTTCAGCAAGGATTTGATCCTATGAGGTATGTGAAACTTTCATAACGTTGGTTTCGTTCACCCATGTGCCAAACATGTTTATTTTTGCGTGAATTCATCCTAAAAAGACTAGAGAATTGAATGTTCTTGATGGGTGTTCTTGAATTACTTTTGTTCTTGAATTTGGGTTCAGATTGAGGCATTATTGAGAGTTTAATGTCGATTATTAGAATTACTTGTAGTTATATTCTTGTGTATGTGTTTGCGGTACCTAAATCTAAAGAGATATTGAGAAAAGAATCGAACTTGATTGAATTAAGGTTAGAAAATGAGAGGAAAAGTTTAGAAGTTTTGACCTGGGGCATATCTAGCGCGACACAACCCCGTTATTCCGGGAAGGCTGGGGCGACGCGCCAGCAGTGTGCCAGAAATGTGCCTGGGTCCTCTACCCCTACCTGTTTTTCATCTTTTAGCCCATTTAAGTCCTTCTTAAGTGTACTAACACTTCCTATTGATTCTAACTACTCTAAATGGCTTCTAAACACCTAGAGATCATCCATAACCTTGAATCATAACCTTGAATCCATAAATTAAAATTGAAGGAAAGTAAAGAGCCAAGTCTAGAAAGTTCATAGAGTCTTTTCTAGAAGTCTTTTACAAATGTTTTAATCTTGCTTTAAGACTTGAGTTTTTAGTTAAGTAAGAGAAACAAATGAAGTTCACTTCTTGAAAAATTGTATATGGGAACTAAGTATTCCCAAAGAGTAAATGTTTTCACATTTAAACAAGAGAGGAAAAACTAATTTCCAAGAGAGCTTTTGAACAAGTTTTTGAGTAATTATCTCAAACTATAGAAAGAGTTTTTCCTTTAATAACATATGAGCTGAGTATTTTGGGGGTAGTATTGAGCACCGATGTGGGGACGAGTTCATAACAACTCAATGTCTCCATAAACCATGTAGCCATAACGGGTAGACAGGGTCATACTTTTTAGCATAGAATAGTGGATCCACTTAGTTGAGGTGTTCTATATCCCCAAGTTGTAGGACAGTTCCGATAACGTGGGCGAGACGATGTATCATCACATAACTCATAGTGATGGTTTTCTGTTAGAGAAACTCCCACAAAGTTATATTACTTTATTCTATATGTATATTAAGTTGTTTCCTACTATTTAAAAGGTTTATATAAACTGCATCTTTATTTTTGTTTATTTATGCATTGAGTAGAGTATCCATAAGTCGAGTAAAGCTAAGGTAAGTATTTCTTTCAGAACTTAGTTCAAGCTTATATCATGTTTAATTTTCCCCTCGCATGCTTGTACACTCAATGTACTAATACCATTTTGCTTGCATTGTTTTATGATGCAGATATAAGTAGCCAGGATTAGCATCCAGTGCCTCGTTGATCTAGTCGAGCACTCAGAGTTAGTTGATGAGCTTTTTAGCTTTTTTAGGACCCCTTTTTACTGCTTTATAGTTAGTTCATTAGGATGTTGTGTGTCTTGTCCCGACGTCTATCTCAGTTGTTAGAGGTTTCATAGATAGTTAGTTAGTTTATTTGTCATTATCTTGTTATTGGTTTATGTTCAGATTTGAGTCGCCACTTTGGCTAAGTTAAATGCTTATTTCTAAAACATTCTGAGTTTAGTTTGAAATAATTGAGTTATCTTGCATTTGATTTCTCTCCTTAATGCTTAAAGTCTTCTGCTGAGAGTCTACCCAGGCCAATGGTTCGCTTGGGGCCATCAATGGTTCTCGAGTGCTAGGCCCGCCTAGTGTGTAGGCTTGTGGTGTGACATTATCATACTGGGAATAAGCCATAACCGACATAGACCATGTGAGCTTTCATGGAATCTGTTGTTACCCACACCAAAAGAAGGTGTCCAACTTGCCTAAGGTAGAACCTTACTTTTAGCTTTTAGGTGGATCCACTAGCTAAATAACCTATGGGGGCACATAATTTATGGAATAAGGAGATTACTACTAGAAATTCGCCATTTCTAACAGTGGAGCTTCCATCTTAAGGAGATACTTTCTAGAAACCCGCCCTTTCTAGTGGGGGAGCTTGGATCTCATATTCAATATACACTCAGTGCAAAGAAAAATTCCTATCGAGTACATAATAAGTCTTGACTTAAGTTCATATTCATGGAAGAATGCCTTGACACTCAATCCAACATAATTCATAATTAGCTCATAGATTCAATAGGTGTGAATAGCCTTTCAACCTTAGAATCATCATATTTGTGAGAAAACCTTTCACATCATATAATATCCATGCATATATAAGTGTGTACATGAGGATAATCATCGAACAACACAACAACTAGATCATAATCATATTCACTTTGCTCTTAAAGTGTTCATAAATCATATACATTATCATGCATAATTCTCATACTTTGTCTTTCAAGGACCATAGATTACAATCCAGCAACACATCTAGAATTACTACATTAGACATGGATGATATCATAATTGAAGTAGTTCAATTACTACATGCATAATTCTATCATATTATGCTTGCATCAATCATTACCCACACTTTCAGATCCAAATTGGGAAAATAGGGGAATTCATGGATTCTTAGGGGATTCAACATAAAACCATATAAAATCATAAATATATCCATAATAAAACATAACTCAATCAATAAAAACGAATTTGAAAGGAATCCATGAGGTTGAAGTCAAACACTAACTTTTGTGATTTCTAGCTTTGAAATTGGGGGTTTTGAAAGGTCTCCAAGAATGAATTCTATCCATGGATGAAGAGCTACCATACCTTAGATTTGATTCAACAAAGAAATTGAGTGAAAAAGTCTTCTTCTTCAAACCGTAGCTTGATCTTCTTTTTCTTCTTCCTTGGAGTTCTAGAGAGAGTTTTGGGGGAATAATAGATTTTTGATTTGGGAATTTGGAGTTATGAAGAAGATGCCTTGATTTGGGGGTCTTAAAACTATATATAGTTGGTCTAAATTATTACAAAATCACTTCACTTCATATTAACTTAAAATGGAAAACCCTAAAGTACTGCTCAACTAATTCCCAAAAATGGTTTCCAGTCATCACCCACGACCCCCTCACTAACGGACTGTGGTTGGACCCACGGCCCATGCTAGTGAAGCATGAGTCGGGGTTCTGTGACCTGATCTTGCAGACTCCATCTACGGTCCCTTACACACAAGGCGTGGGGGGCCTATGGGGCGTGAGTGGCCCCTCGTGGCCCAAGCACATTTTTGTGTATTCCTCAAGGACCCATGGTTGGTCCTTGGTGTTTGAACCTTGACGTTCAAACACAAAAACATTTATTTTAAGGTACGGGGAAGTACATTTCAAGTCTCTAACCCTAACGTCAAGCTCTAGTTTAGCGTACTAGTTTTCGGAGTGTTACAGTATATCCCCCTTGGGAACATTCATCCTCAGACAACGATCAGACACCTTACGGAATTAAAGACTCAAAACTAGTAGCCCATCATGCATGAAACATCAAAATAAAGCATAATTAAAAGGAGGAATCTTCAACTCCATCTGAAACATATTCAATGCAACACAAGGAAGTAGGAACTACATCTAATAATTCATTATGCATGAAAATTCAACATTTCTCATATTCATAAGAGGAACTACCTTCTCCAATAAAAATCATGCTCAACACAATATCATGGAGCCAATATGCAATTACTCTCAAAAGCATACTAAATCATGTTCATCAACTCATCTCTTGAAGTCAAATAGGTAACTCATACTAAATGCACAATAACATGAGGAACATAAATCATGAAAACTAATTTTCTTACTAAACATGAATTTCATCAAGAACATGCATAACATAAGGAAGTCATGGAAAAACACATACCACTCACATGACTCTGAAAACACTAAAACCCAAGAGGAGCTAATTACCTCAAGCTTGTATAGGAGTAGGAGGAAAGAGATAAGGATATCAGACTTTATATCGGCCTCGGCCTCCCAAGTAAAACCCTCAACTAAATGATTTCTCCATAAAACCTTCACGGAAGTTATTTCCTTGTTTCTCAATCTCTTGACTTTTCGGTCTAGGATCTCTATCCAAACCTCTTCATATGAAAGACTTTCATCAACTCCCAACCCTTCTAGGGGAATAATGGATGTCGGATCTCCAATGCACTTCTTAAGCATAGAAACATGGAATACCGGATGTACCAGGGCCAACTCATTTGGTAATTCCAACTCATAAGTAACTTTCCCAATATGTTGCAAAATTTGATATGGGCCTACATATCGGGGACTAGGTTTCCCTTTCTTGCCAAATCTCATCACACCCTTCATGGGTGATATTTTCAAATAGACCCAATAATTAACTTCAAATTCTAAATCCCTTCTTCTCACATCGGCGTAAGACTTTTGTCTACTTGGAGCCGTCCTCAACCTCTCTCTAATGAGCCGAACTTTCTCAATAGCTTCATCAACCGATTCAGGAACAATAAGATTAATTTCACCTACCTCAAACCAACCAACCGGAGACCTACATCTCCTACCATAGAAGGCTTCGAAGTAGGTCATGTCGATGCGAGAATGATAACTATTATTGTAGGAAGACTCTATTAATGGGGAGTAGTCATCCCAATTACCTTTGAAATCTATAACACATGCCCTCAGCATATCCTCTAGTGTTTGGATGGTACGCTCAGCTTGCATATCGATTTAGGGATGAAAAGTTGTGCTAAACTTGACCTTAGCACCAAGCCCTTTTTGGAATGACTTCCAAAAGTGTGAAGTAAATTGAGTACCCCGATCAGAAAAAATAGATAAAGAAACCCCAGGTAACTTCAGTATCTCGCTTATATACAACTTAGCATAGTCTTTCGCTGAATGAGAAACCTTGACGGGAATGAAGTGGGCTGATTTTGTCATTCTATCGGTAAATATCCAAATAGAATCATGTTGCCTTCGAGTGCGAGGCAAACCCACAATAAAGTTCATATTCACATCCTCCCACTTCCAAGTAGGAATAGGAATATTTTGTGACAACCCTCCCGGTCGTTAGTGCTCAACCTTGACTTGTTGACAATTAGGACATTTGGCTACAAATTCTGCAATATCTCCCTTCATACCATTCTTCCAATAGACTTCACGTAGATCACGATACATCTGTGTGGCTCCCATATGAATAGAATATCGAGAACTATGAGCTTCCTCTAGAATTGTCTCCCTCAAACCATCAACATCTAGAACACATACCCTACCTTGGTACGTAAGCACCCCATTTCCCGCTTGGGATAAAGCCTCAACGGACTTCTTGTGTACCAACTCTTTAAACTTAATTACTAAGGGATCAAGTTCTTGCTTAGACTTCACATCAATCACAAAGGACAATTCAGACCCATTATGAACCATGACACCAGCTTTGGTGGAATCTACTAGTTGGACACCTAGTCGGGCCAATCTATGCACCTCACCGACCAGTTCTTTCTTTTCATCCTCTACATGAGCCACACTACTAATGGATAATCTACTAAGTGCATCCGCTACAACATTAACTTTATTGGGGTGATAAAGGACACTCATGTCATAATCCTTCAAAAGTTCTAACCACCTACTTTGTCAGAGATTCAAGTCCTTTTGATTAAACCCATATCGAAGACTCTTGTGATCGGTGCAAACATCCACATGGACTCCATACAAGTAATGTGTCCATATTTTCAAGGCAAACACCACCACCGCTAATTCAAGATTATGGGTCAGATAATTCTTCTCATGGACTTGAAGTTTCCTTGGAGCATAGGCAATCACTTTACCGTTTTACATGAGGACACATCCCAACCCCACTCTAGAGGCGTCACAATATCCCACAAATCCATATGTACCTTCTGGTAAGGTCAACACTGGGCGAATGTAATTTTATCTTTCAACTCTTGGAAGCTTTTATCACAAGCCTTCGAACACTCAAACTTAGATTTTTTTTTAATCAAAGCCGTCATCAAAGAAGCAATGCAGGAAGATCCCTCAACAACCCTCCTATAGTAACCGACCAAAACCAAAAAGCTTCTAATGTCGGAAGGAGTTAAGGGTCTGGGCCAAATCTTGACCGCATCCTTCTTCTTCGGATATACCTCAGTACCCTTGTTTGACACAATATTAGCAACGAAAGATATGGATCTTAACCAAAATTCACACTTGCTAAACTTTGCAAAAAGTTGTTTGTTCTTAAGAACTTGCAATATAATTCTCAAATGGTCCATATGTTCATTCTCACTCCTTGAATAGATCAAAATATCATCGATAAACACAATCACAAACATATCAAGGTATTGTCTGAACACCCTATTCATCAAATCCATATATGCTGCCGGTGCATTTGTCAACCCAAATGACATAACCACAAATTCATAGTGACCATATCGGGTCCTAAAGGATATCTTGGGAATATCAACCCCTCTCACCATTAATTGATTAAAACTCGAACGAAGGTTTATTTTGGAGAAATAGCTAGCCTTCGAAGTTCATCAAACAAGTCATCAATTCTCGAAAGGGGATATTTATTCTTAATGGTCACTTTATTCAATTGACGATAATCGATGCACATTCTAAGAGACCCATCTTTCTTTCTAACAAACAACACCAGAGCACCCCATGGAGAGATACTCGGTCGGATGAAGCCCTTATCTAATAAATCCCTTAGTAGCTCTTTCAACTCATTTAACTGAGCCGGAGCCATTCTATAGGGAGGAATTGAGATAGGTTGTGTATCCAGTAAAAGTCAATACCAAAATCTATTTCCCGCTCGGGAGGAATATCGAGCAAATCATCGGGGAAAGCTTCTGGGAATTCATTCACTACCAGAACCGACTCTATAGAAGGGGTTTCAGACTAAACATCCATCACCCTAACAACATGGTAACTGCACCCTTTGGAGATCATTTTCCTAGATTTAAGTCAAGAAACAAATTGACCTCTAGGGATAGAATTCCCCCTTTTCCACTCTAAAATAGGCTCATTTAGAAATTGGAATTTAACCACCTGAGTTCTACAATATATAAAGGCATAACGTGCATGCAACCAATCCATACCCAAAATCACATCAAAGTCTAACATGTATAACTCCACCAAATCCACCAAAGTAACCCTATGGGACAAGGAAATAGGACAACTTTAATAAACTTTCTTAGCCACCACCGAGTCACCAACCGGGGTAGAGACTGAAAAAGGTTCTACTAATACTTTGGGAGTATTTCAATCTTCATGGCCACAAAAGGTGTCACTAAGTACAAAGTAACACTGGGATCTAACAAGGCATATTCATCAATAGAAAAGACTTTTAACATGTTGGTCACCACATCTGGGGAGCTCTCTTGGTCATTCGAAGAGCATAAAAATGGTTTTGCTTTTGGGCATTGGAGTTTGAACCGCTTGGAGGATCTTGTTTACCTTCTTTCTCTTTTGCCAAAGTATTGGGCAATTCCTCAATTGATGGCCACTTTTACCATATCCGAAACAAACACCCGTGCCGGCTAGGCACTTCTCATCATGTTTCTTCCCATATTATGCACAATCCGACCTATTCACATGAGAGTCACTCCCACTACTTCCTTGAGGTTTAGGGTTAGACACCATATCCTTATTTACCCTTGGGGAAGCATTAGAGGAACCTTGGCTGGAAAATCTTTGTTTGAAATTTTGTCGACCTTGTCTATCGGGCCTAGCATTGGAGAAATTCCCATCACCAGTCCTTTCTATTTTCCCCTCCCTATTCATTCTTTTGAGTTTTGACTCCTCAATTTATTGGGCGTGCAGTATAAGACGTGAGATAGTCATATCACCAATGAGCATTGCCAAACAACATTCTTCCTCTACTAAGTCAGACACTCCCATTACAAACTTATTCAGTTTAGCCCTTGAGTTCGTCATTATAGTTGAAGCATACTTGGATAGTCGGGTGAACTTAAGAGCATACTCTTTCACACTCATACCTCCTTGACGAAGGTTAATGAACTCTTGCGTCCTTTGTTCCCTCAACTCTAAGGGAAAGAACCTATCAAGGAATGTTGATTTCAACAACTCCCACTCTATGGGACATGCTCCTATTGGCCTCTCACCCTTCCATTGTTCATACCAAACTTGAGCCACAAATTTTAATTGGTAGGCAGCTAACTCCGCCTTCTCTTATGGAGACACTCCCATAATGTCTAGTACTTTATAAACCTCATCAATAAACCTTTGGGGATCTTCTTCCAATTTGGAGCCATGAAATTCTGGATGGTTCATTCTAGCAAAATATCTTACCCTTGAAGCGGCCAAATACACATTAGGGTTCACATGAGTTCCAACATCTCTATTGGCATGAGCTATAACCGCTTAAGCTTGAGTAGCCAAATCTTGAACTTAAGTAGTCATAGCTTGGGCTAACATTGGAAAAACTGGCCTAACCTCCACGTTTGACATAGTCGAAGGATTAATCAGAGCTTGATTAGTAAGGAGGAGTTTCTTCATTCACATTGTCATCGTCCATTCTTTTTGCGTTAGCCCTTCGTGTATTCATATCTTAAAGACACAAGAGAAGGAGTAGGAGAGGGACTTTTATAGAGTTATACTCTAAGGTACGACTTAAGATTAATGAAAGAAGTGAAACTTCCTAAACATCTTATCGCCTCCCATTCATAAATATGGCGCGTTTCACACTCATAAACAAGACTCTACTAGACGTAACTTATGAGACATTATCCTAGAATCATAATAAACCTTGTGCTCTCATTACCAAGTTTTTCACGACCCAAGGGTACCCCCTAGACGTAACAAGGAACATAGAACCCTCAAAGGGCACCATGTAAGCCACTTAGCATATCATAACATAAACCAATAGAACAATAATAGTAAAAATCCATGTAAGTCCAAAAATCTTTATAAAGAAAAGCGGAAGTCTAGACTTGTCTTAATTAGCCCTCTATTACAATAGTTCAAATGAAAAGGGACATAGCCTACACAACATAGTCTGAAAATGAAATACTATAGATGAAACTCAAAGTGATTCTCCTATTCTGGAATCATGAGAAGTTACCACAAGCAAGAAGAATAGTCGAATCCAAGCTTGAACCAAATGATTACCACCTTTAGAACTGGACCCTACACTTGGGAAAGTATACGAAAATATGGGTTAGTACAAAAATGCACCAAGTATGACAGCCATGCATAAAAACCTTAAAAACATGTAAAAAAGGATATTTTAGTTGATGCATGCAATTTGCTAAGTTAAAGCATTATTTTGAAGATAATGGAAAAACATGAATCATACGCATAAACAACTCATAGGCCATCATACCATAAAAGGAACATACAATATGTACCCTAAAAGCATACTTGTGCAATGCATGAATAAAATCCCATAATTCCACCCATATTAATTAAATCTTCTTGAGTAGACATAGTTCATAATTCATATCCTTATGATATTGGGAATAAGCCTTAACCGACCTAAACCATGTGAGCTTCCATAGAATTTGGTGTTACCCACACCAAAAAGGGGTGTCCTACTTGCCTAAGGTAGAACCATACTTTTAGCTTTTAGGTGGATCCACTAGCTAAATAACCTATGGGGAACATAGTTTATATGATAAGGTGATTGCAACTACAAACCCGCCATTTCTAACGGGGGAGCTTCCATCTGAATGAGATACTTTCTAGAAACCCGCTCTTTCTAGTGGGGAAGCTTCAATACAATATTCAATATCCACTCAGTGGTATGCATAATTCCCATGGAGTACATAATAAGTCTTGACTTACGTTCATATTCATGGAAGAATTCCTTGACACTCCATCGAACATAATTCATCAGATAGCTCATAGATTCAATAGGTGAGAATAGCCTTTCAACCTTAGAATCATCATATTTGTGAGAAAACCTTTCACATCATAGAATATTCATGCATAAGTGTGAACATGAGGATAATCGTACATCAAAACAACAACTAGATCATAATCATATTCACTTTACTCTTTAGTGTTCATAAAGCACATACATAAACCTCATAATCATGCATAATTCTCATACTTTGCCCTTCAAGGACCATATATCACAATCCATCAACACATCTAGAATTACTACATTTGACATGGTTGATAACATAATTCCAGTAGTTAAATTACTACATGCATAATTCTATCATATTCTACTTGCATCAATCAGTACCCACACTTGTAGATCCAAATCGGGAAATAGGGGAATTCATGGATTCTTGGGGGATTCAACATAAAACCATATAAATCATCAATATATCCATAATAAAACATCATTCAATCATTAAGAACGAATTAGAAAGGGATCTATGAGATTGAAGTCAAACCCTAACTTTTGGGATTTCTAGCTTTGAAATTGGGGGTTTTGAAGGGGCTCCATGGAGGAAGAGCTACCATACCTTAGCTTTGATTCTCCAAATAAATTGAGTGAAAAATCCTTCTTCTTCAAACCCTAGCTTGATTTTCTTCTTCTTCTTTTTCCTTGGAGTTCTAGAGAGAGAGTTTAGGGGGTGAAAGTGGGTTTTTGATTTGGAAATTTTGAGTTATGAAGAAGATGCCTTGATTTGTATCTTAAAAGTATATATAGTTAGTCTAAATTAATACAAAACGATGTCACCTCATATTAACTTAAAATGGAAAACCCCAAAGTACCCCTCAATTAATTCCCAAAAACTATTCCAGTCATCACCCACGACCCCTCACAAACGGACCGTGGTTGGACCTACGGCCCATGCTGGTGAAGTGTGAGTTGGGGTTCGGGGATCTGATCCTCCAGACTCCATCTATGGCCCCTCACCCACGAGGCATGGGGGGCCCTACATGGCGTGAGTGGCCCCTCGTGGGTTACATCCCAAGCACATTTTTGTGCATTCCTAAAGGACCCATGGTTGGTCCTTGGGGTTTGATCCTTGATGTTCAAACATGAAAACATTTATTTTAAGTTACGGGGAGGTACATTTCATTGCTCTAACCCTTATGTCAAGTTCTAGTTGAGCCTACTGGTTTCCGGAGTGTTACAATAGTATACCAATGTATATTTTTTATTTTAATTTTTTGTGATTATATGAATAAGTTGTGTTACTTGACAACTTTACAAGTAAAAAAATGCATTAACTAGTGTACAATAATTAAATAGATATTCAATAGCTTTTCAACACAGTATTTTTTATATACTTAATACACTCAATATATGACAAATTGAACCACATCATCCAATAGAAATATACAAAACCTATTAGAATACAAACTAATAGTAATTGTATTATTTATTCACTAGACTAACGTAAGTCTTAGTTTTATATAAATACATAATAGGGTTTAGTGTTTGACTAAAAAATATTCATTGAAAACTTTTCCAAATATAAAAATCAGCTCAAATATCCGAGATAAAAATACAAATAAAATGTACGTTTATCAATGACATTAATAAGATGCAATTTCTTTTCTTTTCTTTTTAACAAGCAAATAAAACATAAAAAATATTATTTAACTAAGTCAAAATCAAATTCAAGTTCAATTCAATAATGAATTACAAAACTAATCAACACTATCTAAAAAAAAACCTAACAATCATATAAACAACTATCTTTACATGTTTTATTTAATAACTATTATAAAAAGGCAAACAAGACGTTCACTCCTCCATGGCCACAGAACCATCACCAATCAAGTGATCTATCTTTCCTTAAGGATGTGCGAAGAAATTTGCAACACCCAAGTGTGTGTTGTCAACTTGATTTTAAGAGACAAAATTCGCTTCAAGATTTTTCTATTTCTTCTCTAGCAGATAGACAAAGGAACCCCATGCAACCTAACTATCTCATTAATGTAAAGATTAGTGTAATCCTCCACCAAATATGTAGTCTTAACAACCAAAAAGCACGTAGACTTAGTGACTCTATCAACTACAAACCAAATAGAATCGTCTTGTCTGCGAGTACGAGGTAAACCTGCTATGAAGTCCATGTTCATCACATCCCACTACCAAGTAGGAATGTTAATCTCTTGAGTCATACCTCCAGGTTCTGATGTTCTACTTTCACTTGCTGACAATTAGGACACTTAGCCACAAAATCCGCTATATCCTTTTTCATACCATTCCACCAAAAGACTTCCTGCAGATCACGGTACATCTTAGTGGCGCTTGGATGAGTAATTTATCTAGAATTATGGGTTTCTGCAAGAATCTGTTGTCTCAACTCACCCACCTTAAGAACACATAATCGACCTTGATAGCGAAGCACACCATCTCCCCCTTGGGATAAAACCTCAACCCTCTACTAATGGACTGCACCCTTTAGTCGAAGAAATTTCAGATCACATTCTTGCTTTTCCTTAACCTCCACTACCAATGAAGATTCTGACCCATTCTGAACTATTACACCACCATTTGATATGCTCATAAGACGAACTCCTAAGAGAGAAAGTCTTTGAACATCGTTTGCTAGCTCATTTATTTCTTCCTCAACATGTGCTACACTACCCATAGATAGTCTTCTAAGAGCATCTTCTACTACATTAGCCTTACTAGGATGGTAATGCACACTCATATCATAGTCCTTGAGGAGTTCAAGCCATCTCCTCTAGCGAAGATTCAATTCTTTCTGGGTGAACACACATTGAAGGTACTTATGGTCTGTGAACACATCTACGTGAACACCATACAAGTACTGTTTCTAAATCCTAAGTGCAAAAACCACTGCTGCAAGTTAGAGGTGATTAGTTGGGTAGTTCTTCTCATGCCCCTTAATTTGTATAGAAGCATAAGCTACGACCTTACTTTACTGCATCAACACACAACCTAGGCCGATTCATGATGCATCACAGTAGATAACATCACCGTCTGAACCCTAGCAGAGTAAAAAATGGAGTTGTAGTCAACCTAGTTTTCAGTTCTGCAAAGCTTTTCTCACAATCATTTACCCACTGAAACTTGACCTTTTTCTAAGTCAACTTAGTCAATGGAGAGGATATGGATGAAAATCCTTCCACGAATTTTCTGTAATATCCTGCCAAACCTAAGAAACTTCTGATATATGTAGGAGAAGTAGGTCTAGGCCATTGTTTCACTGATTCTATCTTCTAAGAATCCACTCGGATCCCTTCACTAGACACAATATGCCCAACGAAAGAGACAAATTGCAACCAAAACTCACATTTGCTAAACTTAGCAAATAACTGGTGGCCTTTGAAAGTTTGCCTAAACAACCCTCGAATGATTCGCTTGTTGTTTCTCATTCCTAGAGTAAATGAGGATCTCATCAATAAAGTCGATAATGAACACATCCAAATACTGCTTTAACACTCTGTTCATCACATCCATGAAAGTTGCAAGACCATTGGTTAGTCCAAATGACATAAACAAACATTCATAATGAACATACCGAGTTCTGAAGTCTAATTTTGGGATGTCAATATCTCTGACTCTAAGCTGATGATATTCGGATCTGAGGTCTATCTTTGAGAAATCATTAGCACCTTGAAGTTGGTCGAACAAGTCATCAATCCTGGAGATGGGATACTTATTCTTGATTGTGACCTTGTTCAACTGCCTATAGTCAATGGACATCCTGAGAGAACCATATTTGTTCTTCACCAACAACACTGGTAATGCCCATAGGGAAATACTAGGTCTGATGAAGCCCTTATCTAGAAGGTCTTTCAACTGCTCTTTCCATTCCTTAAGCTCAACTCGAGCCATTCTGTAAGGAGGAATAAAAATAAAGCTGGGTATCTGGAAGAAGATCAATTCCAAAGTAGATTTCCCTTTCGAGAGGAACTCTGGGAATATCTTCTGGAAATACTTCTAGGAACTCATTAACTACATGAACTGACTCAAGAGTTGAGGTTTCAGAGCTTAAATCCTTAACCCGAACTAGTTGATAGAGATACCCCTTAGAAATCATATTTCTAGCCTAAAGGTATGAAATGAATCGACCCATAGGCATTAAGCTACTACCCTTCCATTCTAAGATTGGTTCATCTGGAAGGTGAAAACGAACGATCCTAGTTCTACAATAGACTAACGCATAAAAGGAATGTAACCAATCCATGCCTAGAATTATATCAAAGGCTGCCATTTCTAATACTATAAGTTCTACCGAAGTGATTTTTTGGGAGATTGTGACAGGTCAGTTTCTTTATACCCCTCTAGCTATAACTGGGTCACCGACTAGTGTAGAGACTGAGAAGGGTTCTGAGAGAATTTCTGGACTAACACTGAAGTTCACTGTTGTATAAGGAGTTACAAAGGAAAGAGTATCCCATGGATCTAACCAAGCATAAACATCTAAGTCAATGACTCGTAACGTACCAGTGATGACATTAGGAGAATCTTCTTGATCCTAGCGAGCCTGGAGAGCATACAACCTATTTTGGTGAGGTCCGCCACCTATAGCAGATGAGTTACCCTGCTGAGTCGGGTGACTTGTTGGTGTTACTAAAGTTATAGACTAAGCTCTACCATTATTTCCCCCTTGACTCTATTTAGAAGGACAATCTTTCAACTTGTGACCAAACTGACCACACCCAAAGCATCCTTCTTCCTGTAATGCACTAGCCCGGATAGTTCTTACCATACTTTGGACAAGTTTGCTAGGTTCTTGTGCATGAAATACTACCTTGAGACTTAGAGGTTTATGCCCTACCTTTCTACCTTTTTGATCATTTTGGAACTTGGAGGATGGAACACTAGTTGATGAAGGTGCTGGAGCTGAAGACTTTTGCTGAAACTGCGAGCGAATTCCACTACCCGATGTTTGTTGAGAATACTCATAGTTGCCTAATCTAGACTTCTTATTATCTTTATCCTATTACATAAGCTTATCTCCCTCAACCTGCTGAGCATGAGTAATGAGCCTAGAGATGTTCATATTTTCCATCAACATAGCATTCCTACACTCTGTTTAGACTAGATCGGATACCCCATACAGAAACTTGTTCATTTGAGCCCTGGAATCGGCCACCATGTGAGGAGCATACCTAGAAAGTTGGGTGAACTTGAGTCCATACTCTTGGACTGACATGGAACCCTGCTTCAAATTCATAAACTCCTAAGCTCTTACCTCCCTTAACTCCATTGTAAAGAACCATTCCAAAAAGGTTTCACTAAAGCATTCCCAATTGATAGGAGATGCATATGTACCCTTGTTCTCTTTCAACTTAGTATACCAGATGTGAGCTACATCACTCCAAAGATCTTGTTGACCTCATCCATGAAGTTTTGGGGATCCTCACCAATCTGTGATCCTAAGAACTCTGACGAATTCATCCTAACAAAGTCACGAACCCTGGCTGTGTTACTACCCGAATCTACACCCTGGAGTGGCTGGCACTCGAGAACCATTATTGTTCCCCAAGAAAACCCTCATCATGGCCGACTACAAGCGAAAAACTAACTCACCCATACAAAAGCTTAAAAACTGAATAAAATTCATGAAACTTAAATACAAAGCTTTAACTCAAAGAAAATTCTGAATAATATAATATATTCAACTCGTGTCAAAATATGCAACCTATATCATTAAAACATTTCACAAATTAAATGAACAGACTTCTGAAAATCTATTGTCTATTATGAAGCCTCTAAATGACAAAGATGGAAGTCGGGACAAGACCCACAACATCCTGACAAAACATAAAAGTAAATGAAATTCTCCGAAAGCAATGAGTCTCGCAATAGTTAACTCGAACTCCATGTTGTATCAACAAAGCTCCTGTTGATGACCCTGAATACTTGTATATGAATCAACAAATGATGCAGATCAAATAACTTAGTTCATGGAATGTAAGAGCATGTAAGGGGAATTCTAAAGCATAAACATAAGCTTGAACTTGATAAAAAATAAACATACTTACCTCTTCTCAAAGTTACTCAATTCAAAGAATACTCAATGATACTCAAAACTACTCAAACTTACTCAAATCAGAAATACCCAAGGATAAGATACTCAACTCATAATACCCAAGGATAAAGCAATAGTAAAAAGATGCAATATATATGGAAAGTTGTAAACATATATATAAAAACTCAATGTATTGATGAATACAATAATACTCTGTGTGTATATAGAAAAAACAATATAATTCTGTGGGAGTTTCTCTAACCGACAACCATCACTATGAGCTATGTGATGATATAGAGTCTCGCCCACGCTGCCAGAACAATTCTATACTTTGCCAAGGTATAAAACCTCTCAACTAAGTGGATCCAATAGTCTGTGCTAAAAAACACTAAGGAATCATCTAAAAAGTATGACCCCTTTTACACATGTCAGCTACATGGTTTATGGGGACTTGAGTTATCTGAACTAGTCCCCATATCGGGGCTTAATACTACACCCAAAATATACTCAGCTCTTATGTTAAAAAACTTAACTCTTTCTGTGGTTTGAGATAATTACTCAAAATCATTCCATAAAAAGAGAAGTTACTCAACAGCTCAAAAACTCTTTTGGAAATCTCAGTTTCCTCTTCTTATAAATGTGAAAACATTTACACTTGAAAATACATAGTTCCCATATATCATTTTTAGGAAAATTAACTCAACTCTATTCTTTCTCAACTCAAGTGCTCAAAATAGGGTTCATGCCGAATGATGGACGTGAATGACTCAATTCAAGGTTTTCAATAACCATACAAATAAATCGATAATCAAAACTCAACAACTTAGAACAGAAGAACATCAATGATACTACTCACTTCAAGAATTCTCAATTCATAGGTTTCATGCAAAATTATGGGCAAGAACAACTCAACTCAAGTACCTAATGGGTAACATGTAGTACTCTCGTGATTAGGAATATAATCTCAAAAGGGTTATGAACTTAATACTCATGACTTAGAACTTGAAGATACTACTCCTCTCAAAGATACTTAATTAATGGAAATCATGTAGAATTTATGTGTAACACCCCTCAAAATGAAGTAGGATAAATTAGATCCTCACATGGGTCCTAAAATAATGAAGAATAGCCTTTTTAGTCAGTTTTACAAAGTTTGGAAGTCAAACGTCAAAGGACAACCAAGACGTTCGGAAACTACACTTTTACGTGTTGGTGTGTTCTAATATGTTGTTCATGTTTTTATATGTTGTATGGAGTCTAAAATCAGTGGAGGTGACCCTAGTGTCTTAATAAATGTTTTTTGGGTCAAAACGTTCGGGTACGACTCCCCAGGACCACCCTAGGGGTCCCCGAGGAGGACCCCAACCCTTGGTCAAGCAAGCTGCCAAGGCTGCTTGAAGTTGTTCTTGGAGGCAGTGGCTCCGCGTCGCGAACTTGTTTCCCGATGAAATATGCGAAAATAAAACTCAAGTGGACTTGTTTAAAAAGGTCCAACTAAGTGAGGGGTACTTTGGGTACTTTGGGTTCCTATTATTTTAAGTATTTTAAAGGTATTAAAACATTTAAGAGGTGTTTTTGAATCCATTCTTTCAAAATCAAAACCCCAAAGTTCTTTCTCTCTCTAAAGTTCTCTCAAGTTCAAGGAAGAAGAAGGTGGAGAGCTAGGGCTTCAATTGAGGGTTCCCTTCCACCAAATTTCATTGAGATTTCATCAATTGAGGTATGGTGGCTTTTCATCTAGGATTCATCTTCATCCTAGAGTCAATTTCAAAGGATTTTACCATGTTTTCAAAAAGTGACTAAAAGCTTGTTTTTGAATTCTATCAAGAGTTCTTGCATGAAAATGATTTGAAACGTTTGGGTATGAATTAGTTGATGTTTGTTTGTGGTTGTTGAATGAAATACTCCATCAACCCTTGTCTTCTACAAAGCCCTAAAATTTGCTATGAAGTGGGTCTATTTCTATAAATTCAAAGTTGATGGAATTATGTGTAAAGTGAATGGTATTGATATCTCTTGTGTTGCTTAATGTTTATATATGATTAATTGTTGATAATGGATGAATTAAGGGTGGTAAGCCTTATGGGTGAAGTATTGGTAATTTTGGCTATGTCTTTGGATAAGGGTAAGAAGGCTTGAACTCTCTTTATTGAATTGAATGTTGTTGGTAAGTTGGATACACCTTTGGTGGAATTGTTATATCTTATTCTTGTGTGGTATTATTGTGAATTGTAGCCATGAAGGCATTGGTGAAGTTGTTGTATAATGTGGGAATATTGCATTATTGTGAATTGAAGCCACAAAGGGCATTATATGAGTGTTATTACATTGTTGTATTATTATACACATATGAGGCTATATGTAAAGTCCTATATGAAGCTATATGTAAAGTTTATGTGAAGCTATAATGTTAAGATGTTCTAATGGTATTAATGTGGTATTGTATAAAGTGTTATTATGATAATGTGAAAGCATGTTTCTCTTGAAATGGTGATATGTTGTGATGATGGACTATGATGAGTCTCTATAAGATGATGTTGTAGCTCATATGCTAGACTTGAGTATCTTGTCTTGTGTCATGAAAGTTTGATTATGTATAGGAGTATATGAATGTTTGGTTGGGCTATGACTTAGTAATGGAGCTCTTCTTATAAATGCTAAAAAAGGAATTCTAGGCCAAGACTTGAATTGGTAACACTTAAACATTGTGCCTTTCATGAGTCTAGCTTTCCTAAGGAAATATATAACCTTGAAGGATGGGCCTTAGGGTGATGTTCCCTTCATGAGTGAAATGATAGACTTAGAGATGGATGAAGCTGGAACGGCATGAGAAACCTTATCTAAGAAAGTCAAATGAGCTATCCTTCTGAACCGAGATTGGCTATGACTAAAAAATGGGGCCTTTCTTGGGAAGAGGTACTATGAGTTGGTTGAACTAGAAAAGGAACCCTCTCTAGTACATATGTGATTGAATAGTCTATTGAAACCAAGGCTAAGCACCGAGTGGATGTGGTTAGGATGGTGGCCTAGTTGAGCATGAGATTAGGCACAATGAACATCCTTGGACATCTCTTAAACCTGTGCCAACATGGTTTGCTTTTAGTTCTACCCTTGGTAAGTAGAACAACCTCCATGGAGTAGGATAGACTCTGAATTCCATACCTTGCTAGTATGGTCTATGTCGGTTAACGCCTATTTCCATCATATGGGATGTGCACTCTAATATTGGATATGTTATACAACGTGTAGATAGTAGTATGGGATGCTATCTACACATGGCACGAGTAGGCTTAGAAGATACTAAAGTGAGTTCCCTAAGCCTTAGGGTTATTATGTTATTGTCCCATATATGCTTGTGTGTCTCCTAAATGGTTTTATAAAGAATGTTGACTTAGTATGTTATAATGTAATGATAAAACCCTTGTCTATGGTAACTCTTAGGAACAATTAAGTGTATATGAAGAGGTTGTATGGGCGGTCACTTCATTATTCACTTAAGTGTGGCTTAGGGTGACGTCACATTGAGGCTTAAATAGTAATGAAGGACTTACTTTGTTATCTTTTTTAAGTATTGTACACTTGTGTTAATTGAGTTGTAAATGATGTGAATATGGACTTATTTGTGAATGGTGACTTGAAATGTGGGTTTATGCTTGTGGTTGTAAAGGTGTGTTAAAGAAGGTCTTAAAAGCATACATTCATTGTAAATGTTCGTTGTGCATATTTTCTTGCATGGTCATCATACTTAGTACTTATTGTACTAATTCCATATTTCTCTATTGTTACAAGTGTAGGTGGTGGAAAGTGAACAGATCTTTTGAGGAAGCTTGGGATATTGACTCTTCCCAAGAAGCTTGGTATGTCCTCATTTATTTGAGGACATAGTTGTTACCTTTCTAGTATTTCCACTTAGACATTGTATAAGACTTATATTTTGTTGTAAAGGGCCGTGCCTCTAAGATGTTCTATTCTTGTCTAAGATGGTACATGAGACTTAGAAATTCTACCTCGTTACATTTGAAAGATTTTATGAGTATTATGAATTTGTTTTAAAAAGTGTTTAAATTCCTTATGGTTTTTATTACCGAATGCGATGAATGAATGCTAAGAGGCTTGTGTTAGACCACCGAGAGGTTGAGTACGCATATTACGACTTGGGGTGCTCTCGGGTTGTTACAAACTTGTATCAGAGCATAAGGTTTTGGAAATTGTCCTTTAGGATTCAAAGTCTCATATGCCAAGTCTAGTAGAGTCTTGTTCATCGGTGTGAGTCGCGACACATCAATGAGTGAGAGGCTATAGGATGGTTAAAGTTTCACTTCTTTAATTAATCTTGATGTCGTGCCTTAGAGTTTTGTCTATGTGTATCTTTCCTAATCCGTCTCTTCTGTTTATAGGATATGAATACGAGGGCTAATCCTAGAAGAGCGGAAGAGGAGAATGTGGATGCGGGAGTTCCTCCCCAAGGTCTTCAAGGTTACAAAGTCCCCATAGGCAATCAAGATAATGAGGTTCCAGTGGTTCCCCCGGCCATGGCTAATGAAGAAATTAGGGCGACTTTCCTAACTCTAGCTCAAGCCATGACGGCTCAAGCAAATAGAGATATGGGGCCTAGGGTGAATGCTAATAAGAGTACGGCCGCCTCAAGGTTGAGAGACTTCGTGAGAATGAATCCTCCTATATTTTTAGGCTCTAGAATTGCAGAAGATCCCCAAGGATTCTTGGATGAGATTTACAAAATTGTGAATGCTATGGGAGTATCTTCTAGAGAGAAGGCAGAATTGGCTTCATACCAATTGAAGGAGGTGGCCCAAATTTGGTACACTCAATGGAAGGCAAATAGGCCGGAGGGAGCGGGTCCTATAGAATGAGAGGAGTTTTAGGAAGCATTCTTGGGTAAGTACTTTCCCCTACAGAATAGGGAGTGCAAAATTGAGGAGTTCATTAATCTTAGGCAAGGTATATGAGTGTGGAGGAGTATGCTTTGAAGTTCTCTATGTTGTCTAGGTATGCTCTATCTTTGGTGTCTAACTCTAGACAACAGATGAGTAGGTTTGTTACCGGTGTATCCGACTTGGTGAAAGAAGAGTGTCGTACGACAATGCTCCATGGTTACATGAACATCTCTAGGCTTATTGTATATGCTCAATCTATTGAGGAGTCCAAGATGACTAGGGTGAGGGAATATTTGAAAAGGGGTAGGTATGAGGATCAATGACAACCTAGGTTTAAGAAGAGGGCTCCAAATCAAGATTTATCAAGTGCTCCTAAGGTTAACCATGAAGGAGGTGGTGGTTCTCAATTTGCTAAGCCTACTTGTTCCACTTGTGGAAAGAAGCATTTTGGGAAGTGTCTATCCAGCACTAGTGGTTGCTATGGTTGTTGGAAAAATGATCACAAGGTGAGAAATTGTCCTAATATTGTTGCTAAAGGAAGGAATGCTAGGCAAGCTCCTTATAGTGGTCCTAGTGTTGATGGTCAAGCAAGGAATCGTTTCTATGCTATCCAAGCTAACAAGGAGGCAAATCCGGATGGAGGTGCCGGTAAGTCATAATTTCTAGTTTTGTGTTGGAATCCTTTTCTGTTTGTTTAGATGGGTTTTTCCTAAGTGGGGGATGCTATGTTGAATGATGAGTTGAGGTGAGTTTAGATATTCTTTTCTCCTTCTTCTATTCGTAATCGAGTTTGAGTTATAGAAAATTCCATCCTCATCTTCCTCCTCGTTTATAACCTTACATGGAATTATCACACCATCACTATCACGATAAGAATATCAAACTCCTATTTCTAACATCACTCCATTACTAAAAGGACCTCCGAAAGGATATCTCCCATAATCTTTGGAACTCATTATTATGTTACTATCAAACACTTGACTTGATTCTCATCTCGTCATCTCCCTCATAGGTCTAAAGCTAAAACTTGAATGCTATGGACCTATTCCAAATTGACAACTTAATTATGATATCTAGGCATACATCGAAAATTATAACTTAGTTAGAACCTCATCTAGTAACATACCATCTCAGCACACCTTTTAATGTTGTTATTACTCTTGTGACATAACCACACTTCACTTCCCTTATCTAAACGTTAAGGTCTCTCAGTTGTATCACTCATATTTATTGCAACTTATCACCTCACTTCCTCACCTACTCTATGTCAAGTCTTTTATATCAAACAACTAGACTAACATCATCGCCCCCATATTGTCATTCTTTTTATCATGAAACTCTTCTCAAATTCAAGCTTAATGTTCATTAGTAAACCCAAATATCAACACGATTGCTCGCCTACTATACTATACCTCATTACTTGATCAGTTCTATAACCTGATGAACATCATGACCCTCTTAAACAAATAATAAACATAGCTTAGATCTATAACTTTATGAATACTTTTGCTCTTCTATTCAACACTTACACTTGGTCATTACCTAGATAATCACACTTCACCACACACTCCTTTCTAGCTAAAACACACTCTACCTCCTATGATGGACTCTTCACAACTCACCACTTCTTAGTCTACCCATAAGGGAAAATGCCTCATTAATAACTTACTAGGTGCATCAGTATAGTAACATAGCTTGTCGAAACACCATCTCTCGTACTTAAATTACTAAACCTCTGCATACTTTCCTCTAACTCTGGGCTCTTTTACTACTACTGCTCATGATCTCGTAACTCCAGCTACCTTTTTGGGTGAATATATTACCCAAGCTCTAAACATACCATCCTCTTAAAGGTCTGGCCAAATAAGGTTTAGGGAAGAGTGTCCAACTCGGTTTTAGCTCAAACGCATTATTCATACGAACATGAGTGCATTCCTCTTGAACTCAACACTTAACTTACTTTTGGGCTTCCCTCTAGCCCCTCTGGAGTCTCATAACTTGCTTAAGAATAACTCATCCAGAAGGATCTTCGACTTTGTTTTTCAACCACCTTTAGTATGAGGGGTAGTCGAATGAATCTGAGAAACGCACGAGTATGAATAAATCTCTAGGACAAAGCTCTGTTGCACGATTACGATTATGAAAAAAGGGAAACTTTCCTAAAATGTATGTAGTCCCTCATTTATAGAAGTGGGTCCTTCACAACCATAAATAAGATCCTACTTGACACGGCTTCATAAACAGTCTAGGAAACTTGAACGCTATGCTCTGATCCCATGTCTACACCCTAGACTTGGCCAGCACTCGAGAAACATTGTTGGTCCCCAAGAGAACCCTCATCTTGGCTGACTACAAGTAGAAGACTAACTCAAGCATACAAAAGCTTAAAAACTAAAAATTCAAGAAACTTAAATACAAATCTTTAACTCAAAGAAAACTCTGAATAATATAATATATTCAACTCACCCCAAAATAGGCAACTTAAGTCTTTAAAACATTTAACAAAATAAATGAACATACTTCTCAAACTCTACTGTCTATCTATGAATCCTCTAAATAACAAAGATGGAAGTCGGACAAGACCCGCAACATCCTGGCAAAACTGAAAAGTTAATGAAATCCTCCGGAAGTAAGGAGGCTCACCATAGCTTACTAGAACTCTATGTGGTTTCAACACATATTGATGCCCCTGAATACATGTATTTGCATCATGAAATGATGTAGGACAAATGGCTTATTACGTGGAATGTACGAGAATGTAAGGGGAATTCTGAAGCATAAACATAAGTTTGAACTTGATAAAAAGGAAACATACTTACCTCTTCTCAAACTTACTCAACTCAAGGAATACTCAAGGATACTCAAAACTACTCAAAACTTACTCAACTCAGAAGTACTTAAGGATAAGATACTCATCTCGAAATATCAACTCGTGATACTCAAGGATAAAGAAATAGTACAAGATGCAATATATATATGGAAAGTTGTAAAACTGTAAATAGCAACTCAATGTATTGATGAATACAATAATACTCAGTGTGTATATAAACATACAATATAAATATGTGGGAGTTTCTCTAACTAACAACCATCACTGTGAGTTATATGATGATACAACGATTCGCCCACGCTGCCAGAACTGTCCTATACTTTGCCTAGGTTTATGACCTCTCAACTAAGTTGATCCACTAATTCATGCTAAAAAACACTAAGTAATCATCTTAAAAGTATGACCTTTTCTACCCACATCGGCTACATGGTTTATGGAGACTTGAGTTATCTGAACTCGTCCGCAAATTGGTGCTCAATACTACTACCAAAATATACGTAGCTTATATGTTTAAAAACATAACTCTTTATGTGGTTTGATATAATTACTGAAAATCTTTCTCTAAAAAGAGATGTTACTCAACTGCTCAAAAACTCTTTTGGAAATCTCAGTTTCCTAGTCTTTTAAATGTGAAAACAGTTACTCCTGGGAACACTTAGTTTGCATATATCATTTTTTGGAAAATGAACTCGACTCTACTCTTTCTCAACTCAAGTGCTCAAGTCTTAAAACAAGTTTAGAAAAAGTTGTAAAAGACTTCTAAAAATAGGGTTCATGCCAAATGATGGACGCAAACGACTCAATTTAATGTTTTCAATAACCATACAAACAACTCGATACTCGGAACACAACAACTTAGAACTCAAGAACTTCAATGATACTACTAATTTCAAGAATGCTCAACTCATAAGGTTAATACGGAATTATGGGCATGAACAACTCGAATCAAGGACTTTATGGGTGACATGTATTAGTCTCGTGATTAGGAATATAATCTTAAAAGGGTTATGAACTCAATACTCATGACATAGAACTTGAAGATACTAGTCCTCTCAAAGATACTCAATTTATAGAGTTCATGCAGAGTTTATGAGCATGAACGACTCAACTCGAGGGTCTACTTTACAACGTGGAACTCATGTATACAACACTTCCCATTCTCATACTTACTTTCTCAAAACATATTTCAAATCGATAGTTGATATCAAGGGATTCACAATTGAACTCAAAAGCTTTCTTGAACTCTACTTTTAACTCTCTCTTGAATGTGAATTATGAATTCAAAAGTTATGGTTCATGATATGAAGGATCTCATGATGATAAAGTAGACTCATGAATACATTCTCCTCAAGAACACTCTTAGATACTTTCACAAAATGTTCGAAACAACTCTCAAAACTTGACTCTCAACTATACCCTAAAATTTACTTATGAATTCAACGTTATGATTTGTGATAGGAAAGATCTCGAGATTCTTAGGAGTGATTTTAGATAGTTAAACGTGAGAAACAATCAAGAAATCATTGTCTACAAGCAAGTATGCGACGTGGAGTTGCATTTATTTGATCACGAAATAAATTTTGAGGCAGATGCGTCAGTGACCTCTCTACGACATGGAGAAAAATTATGTGAAATGGGGACGCAGTTCCGCGACACAAATTGGGTTGCTAGATTCGCCCAACTTTTTTCTTCTTCATTTTCTAACCCCAATTTGCCTAAATTATATTTCTTTGCTCAACTTCCCTCTACATTCAGATAACTAGAACATACACATTAGGATTTAACTCAAACAACTCTATTAATTGACACAATAATCTCAAGAACTCCTCAACCTCAGCCCCATTCAAGAACGAAAGAAAATTCAAGAACACCTATCAAGAACAACAAACTTTCAACTTTCTAGACGGAATTTAACATTGAAATTAACATGATTGGAGTGTGAGTGAATTAACCTAACACTATTGAATCTTACATACCTGAAAGAACCATCTTGTTGAAGAACTTGAAGGAAAATCTTGGAAGAAGAACCCTAGTTTTAAAGTTTCTTTAATTGCTTGAGCGTAGAATTTTTGAAGTGGATAAGAGGGTTTGATTTATGAAAATACTTGTTTTCGACACGTTAGGGGCAATTTAGATTACCTCTCAAGGGTTTTTAGGACTAAAAATACCCTTAATGAAATAATTAAAAAAAGCTGGGATTTGGAATAATTTTTTTAGCAGGCAGTGAGGTCCGTATTTACTCCGCGACGCGCAACCATCGCATAGCTTCTGCCAAGTTTTTCGTGTGGCTATTATATCAATCATAACCTTTTACTTATTGTTTGAAATTTAGGAGACTCAGTGGCATTGGAAAGAGGACTCGAAGACATTTAAATATCCATGTTATTGCCCACCTTAATCATCTTGTACTAGGCGTTATGGTTGTTTGAAGTTGACCCAAAATATAAAAGAACTAGGAATGATTTGAATGCCTAACTCTTTGCTTATTCTTGGAACTGAATGTTCTACATCTATATGATGTTTTTAATTCATTGGACAATTCTGGCTCACTACAAAGAATGATTCGAGTTATAGCTCAAAAAAATTCCTCAGCTGTTACAGGTCGTCACTGACCCACCACTAGCATTTGCAGGAACTCAAACCTGCTGGTTATCTTGTTAGTCACACACTGAGGCAAAAGTTGAATGGCGTTTTGAAACTCAGCATTAGAAACTTCCTAATATGGGGCTGGAGACACTACATTAGCATTGCATGCATTCACATTCCTTCCATAAGCTCTACAAGGACGCAGGATCTGAAGCGCATAACGAAGGATTAGCACGAGGAATTAGATCATACCTTACGCATGATAGAGTAACAAAGAAAATGATGGTTTCCTAAAATACATTGAAGCCTCCTTCTCATTAGATGTGGTGCACTTCACATCAATGAAAAGGACTCTACTTAGTGTGGCTTTTCAAACATTCTGGGACACTTAAACCTAATGATCTGATATCAACTTTGTCACACCCCGAAGCTACCCCCAGGACGCCGACCCGGGACTAAGGATCACAAATGACCCCAAGCTAACCCTGCAGGCATATCATAAGCATACTAAAAAAAATGGAAGAAAAGAAATATTGTGCGCAAGCTAAATCATCATGTAAACTAAAATTATGGGGAATACCCTCGAGATGCGGACACGGGACCTAGGATCTCAACTGACCCCAGGCTAACCCTACTGGCATAATCATGAGAATACTAAAGATAAACTGAGAAATAAAACCGATGCGGAAGGTAAACCATGAAAATGAAAGTGATGTGGATTACCTAAAATTAATCTGAGACTTTTAACATGACTGTTGTGCTCTAACTGACTAGAAGCATTGGGACAAGCCTAAGCTAACCCTAGCAAAACTGAAAATAAAAGATTAGAATGCTGAAATAATAACATGACTGTTGTGCTAGAAGAATGAGGACTGACCACTGATGTTGCTGAACAAGAGATCGAGAGCCGATCTAAGCATGATCTGGATACTGTGAACCTAAACCTACATTAGGAAAAGATGTAGCGTAGAGTATGTGTCAATACTTGAAAGGTATTGGGCATGAAGGATAGAGTAAAGCTAAATTAACATCATAACTAAATAGAGCAATAAAGCAATAATTTAATCCAAAACCTAATATAGATATTGAATAGTGAGCTAACTGATTGAAGCAACTTCTTTGTTTCTCAACCTTCTTACCTGATCAAGAATCTCAACTGGTACATCCTTATAAGAAAGACTATCTTTCACAACCATACTCTCTAATGGCACTACGTAGGCTGGATCACCCACACACTTCTTCAATAGTGAGACATGAAAGACTGGATGCACTGCTACTAATTCTGCAGGCAACTCTAACTCATAAGCCACTTTACCAATCCTTATCAGAATCTTAGAAGGTTCTATATATCTGGGACTGAGCTACCCTTTCTTTCCAAATCTATTCACCCCTTTCATATGTGACACATTCAAGAAAACCCAATCATCAACTCTGGCTGTCTTAAGTCTATCTGTAATGAGTAAAACTTTCTCCACAACATAATGGATTAAATATGGTCCAATCAACGTTGCTTCACCTACTTCAAACCAACCAACATGAGATCTGCATCTACGCCCATCAATGCCTCATAAGAGGCCATTTGAATGCTGCAATGGTAGCTATTATTGTAGGCGAACTCTATAAAAGGAAGGTGATCATCCCAACTACCCTTGAAGTTAATCACACAAACTCTCAACATGTCCTCTAAGGTTTGAATGGTACGCTCTACTTGACCATCCGTCTGTGGATGAAATATTGTTCTAAGATTAACCTGAGTACCAAGACAATTCTGTAATGACTTCCAAAAAGGAGAGGTAAAGTGAGGACCTCTATCTGAGATGATAGACAAAGGAACCCATGCAACCTAACCATTTCATTAATTTAAATCTTGGCGTAGTCCTCTGCTGAATATGTAGTATTGACCACCAAAAAGCGAGAAGACTTAGTAACCCTTTCAACTATCACCTAAATGGAGTCAGGCTGTCTGCGAATACGAGGTAAACCTGTAATGAAATCCATGTTGATCACTTCCGACTTCTAACTAGCAATGTCGATCTCTTGAGTCATACCTCCGGAACAACAAACTTTCAACTTTCTAGAAGGAATTTAACATTGAAATTAACATGATTGGAGTGTGACTGAACAAACCTAACACTATTGAATCTTACATACCTGAAAGAACCATCTTGTTGAAGAACTTGAAGGAAAATCTTAGAAGAAGAACCCTAGCTTTTGAGTTTCTAAAATTTCTTGAGCGTAGAGTTTTTAAAGTGGATGAGAGGGTTTGATTTATGAAAAAAATTGTTTTCGACATGTTAAGGGCAATTTAGATTACCTCCCAAGGGTTTTTTGGACTAAAAATACCTTTAAAGAAATAATTAAAACAAGCTGGGATTTGGAATAATTTTTTAGCATGCAGTGAGGTCCGTATCTGCTCCGCAACGCGCAACCATCGCAGAGCTTCTGCCAAGTTTTTCGTTTCGCTAGTCTACCAACCATAACCTTTTACTTAGAGTTTGAAATTTAGAAAACTCAGTGGCATTGCAAAGAGGACTCGAAGACCTTTAAATATCCATCTTATTGCCCACCTTATTCATCTTGTACTAGGAGTTATGATTGTTTGAAGTTGACCCAAAACATAAAAAAACTAGGAATGATTTGAATGCCTAACTCTTTGCTTATTCTTGGAACTGAATGTTCTACATCTATACGATGTTTTTAAATCATTGGATAATTCCGGAGCACTACGAAGAACGATTCGAGTTTTATCTCTAAAAAATTTGTGAGCTGTTACAGGCTACCATTGATCCACCACTAGCATTTGCAGGAACTCGAACCTGTTGGTTATCTTGTTTGTCACACTCTGAGCCAAAAGTTGAATGGCGTTTTGAAACTCGGCATTAGAAACCTCATAATCTGGGGCGGGAGACACTACATTAGCGTTGGATGCATTCACATTCCTTCCATAAGCTCTACGAGGAGGCAGGATCTAAAGCGCATAACGACGGATTAGCATGAGGAATTAGATCATACCCTACGCACGATAAAGTAACAAAGAAAATGATGTTTTCCTAAACTACTCTATTACAACTCGATTTTATGCTACTCCCAATAGATTAAAAGTTTAACACAATAAGACTGAATTCTATGGTATACTGAATTACTCAAAAATGCCATGCAAACTAAGAATGCACATTTATATACTGATAATGACACATTCAAGACTGAGGAATGTATATCTGAAAAACTGAATTATCTGACCTAGCATTTGTAATTCAAGAAGTAAAGAAATACATAGCTAGGGTTGTGAAATTCATGCAGTAAACGAAGTAATAACACGACAATCTTATTTGGAACATATAATTAACAAATTCATGAGAATATACTGAAGTTCCAAAAACCCTAGGTCTAGTTAATAATAGGGAATCAAAAATCTGACTGAATTTCAGGGACCTAATATGCGAAAGGAACCCACTAGTGAAATCCTACATACCTGGTGATGAATTCCACGGAGAAATATTTTGATTTTGGCGCTAGAACTGATGGAACCTTGTTGCGCTATTGAATTAGGGTTGTTCCACCGTTTCTCCTCTTTCGTTTCTAATTTTTCTAAGTTTTTGATGCAAGATCTGACTTAGGTAAGTTCTAGTTATGTTCCTAGGCTAAAACTGACCAAAACCATGTAGTTTATGGTTAAAACAACGTAGTTTAGAGGTCCAACGAAATAGGAAACAACCAAAAGTTCCGTAACTCAAAGTTGTTGATGGGCTAATCAAGGCCCCTTTCATGGACCGTGAATGGGACCACGAACCGTGAAGGCCCACACGGTCATCACTTGGCCCTGTGGTTCTGAAGGCTTGGTCCACGAGCCACAACTACGGACCGTTTGGATGACCAAAGACCGTGAAAATCCCCATGGTCTTCACTTGAGCTGAGATCTGGAGGCTCAGGTCTGAGGGAGGTGAGGGGTATACGAGGCCTAGGATTTAGGGACTACTCATTCAGCCACTACGGGGGCCACCACGGCCCGCCATCAAGACCACAGACAGTGAAGGTGCCCGAGGTCTAATGCCTGGGCCTGGTGACTTCCAAGTCATGACCATATGCAGGTCAACGGGCTGTGGACCCACTTATGGTCGGTGAACCCTGTCGTGCTTTACTGCTTCATGTAGAATTTCTGCAAATTTTTTCTAGGTCTGGTTTTGAGGTGTTACAATACCTCCCCCTTGGGATCATTCATCCCTGAATGAAGACTAAACTAGTTTAAATGGAGGGAATGAGCTACTACCCTACCACTAAACAATGAAGACTGATTTTTGACTGAACTAAGTTCAAAGAACATGCAAATACGCTGAAAATGCAAGCACAAACTGAAGGAACATGATAATAAGACTGAATTCATGCATAAATGACTGAAAAACTAAAGAAGAACTAATACCTCAAGCTGGAGTGGAATTAGAAGGAAAGAGGTGAGGATACTTGGACTTTATGGTCACTTTTGCTTCCCAAGTAGCTTCCTCTACAGACTGATTCCTCCACAAAACCTTGATTGAAGCGACTTCTTTGTTTCTCAACTTCTCACCTGATCAACAATCTCAACTGGTACATCCTTATAAGAAAGACTATATTTCACAGCCATACTCTCTAATGGCACTACGTAGGCTGGATCACCCACACACTTCTTCAATAGTGAGACGTGAAAGACTGGATGCACTGCTACTAATTCTGCAGGCAACTCTAACTCATAAGCCACTTTACCAATCCTTATCAGAATCTTAGAAGGTTCTATATATCTGGGACTGAGCTACCCTTTCTTTCCAAATCTCTTCACCCCTTTCATATGTGACACATTCAAGAAAACCCAATCATCAACTCTGGCTGTCTTAAGTCTATCTGTAATGAGTTATACTTTCTCCACAGCATAATGGACTGAATCTGGTCCTATCATGGTTACTTCACCTACTTCAAACCAACAAACATAAGATCTGCATCTACACCCATACAATGCCTCATAAAAGGCCATTTGAATGCTGGAATGGTAGCTATTATTGTAGGCGAACTGTATAAAAGGAAGGTGATCATCCCAACTACCCTTGAAGTTAATCACACAAACTCTCAATATGTCCTCTAAGGTGTGAATGGTACGCTCTGCCTGACTATCCGTCTGTGGATGAAATGTTGTTCTAAGATTAACCTGAGTACCAAGACATTTCTGAAATTACTTTCAGAAAGGAGTGGTAAAGTGAGGACCTCTATCTGAGATGATTGTCAAAGGAACCCCATGCAACCTAACTATCTCATTAATTTAAAGCTTGGCGTAGTACTCCGCTGAATCTGTAGTCTTGACCACCAAAAAGAGAGAAGACTTAGTAACTCTTTCAACTATCACCCAAATGGAGTCAGGTTGTCTGTGAGTACGAGGTAAACCTGTAATGAAATCCATGTTGATTACTTCCGACTTCTAACTAGGAATGTCGATCTCTTGAGTCATACCTCAGGAACAAGAAACTTTCAACTTTCTAGAAGGAATTTAAAATTTAAATTAACATGATTGGAGTGTGTGTGAACAAACCTAACACTATTGAAGCTTACATACCTGAAAGAACCATCTTAAAGAAGAATTTAAAGAAAAATTTTGGAAGAAGAACCCTACCTTTAGAGTTTCTCTAATTGCTTGAGCGTAGAATTTTTGAAGTGGATGAGAGGGTTTGATTTATGAAAAAACTTGTTTTCGACACATTAAGGGAAATTTAGATTACCTCCCAAGGTTTTTTAGGACTAAAAATACCCTTAAAGAAATATTTAAAACAAGCTGGGATAGGGAATAATTTTTCTGCAAGGAGTGAGGTCCGTATTTGCTACGCAACGCGCAACCATCGCAGAGCTTCTGCCAAGTTTTTGTGTCGCTAGTTTATAAATCTTAACCTTTTACATAGAGTTTGAAATTTAGCAAACTCAGTGGCATTGGAAAAAGGACTCGAAGGCCTTTAAATATCCATCTTATTGCCCACCTTAATCATCTTGTACTATGAGTTATTGTTGTTTGAAGTTGACCCAAAACATAGAAGAACTAGGAATGATTTGAATGCCTATCTCTTTGCTTATTCTTGGAATTGAATGTTCTACATCTATAAGAAGTTTTTAATTCATTGGATAATTTTGGCTCACTACGAAGAACGATTCGAGTTTTAGCTCAAAAGAATTCCCGAGCTGTTATAGGCTGCCACTGATCCACCACTAGCATTTGCAGAAACTCGAACCTGCGGGGTATCTTGTTAGTCACACTCTGAGCTAAAAGTTGAATGGGGTTTTGAAACTCAGCATTTGAAACTTCCTAATCTAGGCTGGAGACACTACATTAGCGTTGCATGCATTCACATTCCTTCCATAAGCTGTACGAGGAGGCAGGATCTGAAGCACTTAACGAAGGATCAGCATGAGGAATTAGATCATATCTTATGCACGATAAAGTAACAATGAAAATGATGTTTTCATAAAATACTTTGGAGCCTCATTCTCATTAGATGTGGTGCACTTCACATCAATGAAAAGGACTCTACGTAATGTGGCTTTTCAGGCATTCTAGGAAACTTAAACCTAATGCTCTGATATCAAGTTTGTCACACCCCGAAGCTACCCTTAAAAATGCTGACACGGGACCAAGGATCATGGATGACCCTAAGCTAACCCTGCTGGCATATCATATGCATACTAAATAAACTGAAGAAAAGAAATATTGTGTACAAGCTAAATAATCATGTAAACTAAAATGATGGGGAATACCTTTCAAGCCCCGAGATACCTTCGAGAGGCGGACACGGGACCTAGGATCTCAACCGACCCCAAGCTAACCCTACTGGTATAATCATGAGCATACTAAAGATAAACTGAGAAATAAAACTGAAGCGCAAGGTAAATCATGTAAATAAAAGTGATGTGGAATACCCATAAATTAAACTGAATATCTATAATCTGAGACTTTTAATACAAAAGAAATATCAAACTCAAATACCAAGTTGAATCTAACTATGTCTGAAAATAGCCTCTATCTGACTAGAAGCACTGGGAGATGCCCCAGCTAAGCCTAGTGAAACTGCAACTAAAAGACTAAAATGTTGAAATGATAACACGACTGTTGTCCTCGAAGAATAAGGACTCACCACTGATGCTGCTGAACTAGAGATCGAGAGCCGATCTAAGCATGATCTGGATACTGAGAACCTAAACCTACATCAAGAAAAGATGTAGCGCAGAGTATGTGTCAATACCTGAAAGGTATTGAGCATGCAGGATACAGTAAAGCTAAATTAACATCATAACTAAATAGAGCAATAAAGCAATAATGTAATCCAAAACGTAATATAGATATTGAATATTGAGCTAACTGAATGCATAACCAAATTTAACATGCTGATATTGAATATTGATTATACTGAAATGTGGTCAATACAATGTAGTCTGACTAAACTGTGGGAGCTACTAATAACCGATAATAAAACCATATGAGCTAAATGTGGAGTCCGATGTATGTCCCCCATCGAGAGGTCCCAATACACCCGGCAAAAGTTGTACATGCATACTAGTGTGATTACTAAAATGCTGCCCACAAAGGAGACTTACAACCTACGTGGCTCATAGTTTTGTTACTAAATGGGTGACTGACCCTATTCCAACTCGATATTATGCTACTCCCAATAGATTAAATGTTTAATACATTAAGACTGAACTATACGGTATACTGGATTGCTCAAAAATTACATGCAAACTAAGAATGCACATTTATATATTGATAACGACACATTCAAGACTGAGGCATGTATATCTGAAATACTGAATTTTTTGACCTAGCATTTGTAATTCAAGAACTAAAGAAAGACATAGCTAGGGTTCTGAAATTCATGCAGTAAAGGATGTAATAACATGACAATCTTATTTGGAACATATAATTAACAAACTCATGAGAATATACTGAAGTTCTAAAAACCCTAGGTCTAGTTAATTATAGGGAATTAAGAATATGACTAAATTTTAGGGACCTAATGGGCGAAAGGAGCCCACTAGTGAAATCCCACATACCTGGCGATGAATTCCACAGAGAAATATTTTGATTTTAGGGCTAGAACTGAAGGAACCTTGTTCGACCGTTTCTCCTTTTTCGCTTCTAATTTTTCTAACTTTTTGATGCAAGATCTGACTTAGGTAAGTTGTAGTTATGTTTCTAGGATAAAACTGTCTAAAACCATGTAATTTATGGTTAAAACAACGTAGTTTAGAGGTCCAACGAAATAGGAAAATAACAAAAGATCCCTAACTTAAACCTGCTGATGGGCTGACCAAGGCCCCTTTCATGGACCATGAAAGGGACCACGGACCGTGCAGGCCCTCGCGGTCTTCACTTGGTCCTATGTTTCTGAACGCTTGGTCCATGAGCCACTACCACAAACCGTGTGGAGGACCAAAGACCGTGAAGGTCCCCGTGGTCCTCACTTGAGCTGAGATCTGGAGGCTCATGTCTGAGGGCTTACTGGCTTGCCTTCACAGACCCTACCACAGGCCATGTGGAGGACCATAGAATGTGAAGGTCCTCATAGTCCTCACTTAGGCTAGAGGGTCTAAGAGTTTGTATAGAGGGCAACTATCTAAGTCTTCACGGACGCCTCCATGGCCCATCTTTACGACCACAGACCGTGAAAGTTCGTGTGGTCCTTACTTAGGTCAGGGGTATCTCAGGGCAAGGCTTTGGGGACTACTGGTTCAGCCACTACGAGCGCCACCAAGGCTGGTCATCAAGACCACAGATAGTAAACGTGCCCGTGGTCTTATGCCTGGGCCTGTTGACTTCCATGTCATGACCACATGCAGGTCAATGGGCTGTGGACCCATTCACGGTCGGTGAACCCTGTCGTGGTTCACTACTTCATGTAGAATTTTTGTAAATTTTTTCTAGGTCTGGTTTTTGAGGTGTTACAATATCTTCCCCTTGGGATCATTCATCCTCAAATGAAGACTTAACTAGCTGAAATGGAAGGAATGAGCTACTACCCTACCACTAAACACTGAAGACTGATTTTTGACTGAACTAAGTTCAAAGAACATGCAAATACACTGAAAATGGAAGTACAAACTGATGGAACATGATAATAAGACTGAATTTATGCATGAATTACTGAAAAACGAAAGAGGAACTAATACCTCAAGCTGGAGTGGAATGGGAAGGAAAGAGGTGAGGATAGTTGGACTTCATGGCTGCTTTTGCTTCCCAAGTAGCTTCCTCTACATACTGATTCCTCCACAAAACCTTGATTGAAGCTACTTCTTTGTTTCTCAACCTTCTCACCTGATCAATAATGTCAACTGGTACATCTTCATAAGAAAGACTATATTTCACAGCCATACCCTCTAATGGCACTATGGAGGTTGGATCACCCACACACTTCTTCAATAGTGAGATGCGAAAGACTGGATACACTTCTACTAATTCTGCAGGCAACTCTAACTCATAAGCCACTTTACCAATCCTTTTCAGAATCTTATAAGGTTCTACATATCTGGGACTGAGCTACCCTTTCTTTCCAAATCTCATCACCCCTTTCATATGTTACACTTTCAAGAAAACCCAATCATCAACTCAAAACTCTACTTCCCTTCTTTTCATATTTGCAGAAGACTTCTGGCGACTCTGGCTGTCTTAAGTCTATCTGTAATGAGTTACAGTTTCTCCATAGCATAATGAATTGAATCTGGTCCTATCAAGGTTGCTTCACCTTCTTCAAACCAACCAACATGAGATCTGCATCTACGCCCATACAATGTCTCATAAGAGGCCATTTGAATGCTGGAATGGTAGCTATTATTGTAGGAGAACTCTATGAAAGGAAGTTATCATCCCAACTACCCTTTAAGTTAATCACACATAATCTCAACATGTCCTCTAAGGTGTGAATGGTACGCTCTGCCTGACCATCCGTCTGTGGATGAAATGTTGTTCTAAGATTAACTTGAGTACCAAGACATTTCTGAAATGACTTCCAGAAAGGAGAGGTAAACTGAGGACCTCTATCTGAGATGATAGACAAAGGAACCTATGCAACCTAACTATCTCATTAATTTAAATCTTGGCATAGTCCTCCGTTGAATCTGTAGTCTTGACCACCAAAAACTGAGAAGACTTAGTAACTCTTTCAACTATCACCCAAATGGAGTCAGGTTGTCTGCGAGTACGAGGTAAACCTGTAATGAAATCCATGTTGATCACTTCCGACTTCTAACTAGGAATGTCGATCTTTTGAGTCATACCTCCTGATTTCTGATTTTCTTCCTTCACTAGCTTACAATTAGAGCACTTAGCCACAAAATCTGTTATGTCCCTCTTCATGCCATTCCACCAAAAGACTTCCCTCATACCCGGGTACATCTTAGTGGCGCCTCGATGAATAGAGTACCTAGAATTATGGGCTTCTCCAGGAATATGTTGTCTCAACTCGCCCACATTAGGAACATGTAATCAACCCTGGTAGCGAAGCACACCATCTCCCCCTTGGGAAAAAACCTCAACTCTCTGTTGATGGCCATCACCCTTGAGTTTGAGTAATATCATATCACTCTCTTGCCTTTCTTTAACCTCCGCCATTAATGAAGATTTTGATCCATTCTGAACTGTCACACCACTATCTGATACACTCATGAGACGAACTCCTAGACGAGCAAGTCTGTGAACATCCTTCGCTAGCTCTTTTCTTTCTTCCTCAACATGGGCTACACTACCCACATATAGTCTACTAAGGGCTTCTTCTACTACATTTGCCTTACCCAGATGGTAATGGACACTCGTGTCATAATCCTTGAGGAAATCAAGCCATCTTCTCTGGCAAAAATTCAACTCTTTAGGGGTGAACACATATTGAAGGCTCCTATGGTCAGTGAACACATCTATGTGAACACCATATAAGTAGTGTCTCCAAATGTTGAGTCTACCACATCTCATGAGGATAAAAGTCACTAAGCCTAAATGATCATACCTTTGCACTCTGCCCCATTACAAGCCTTGAAAAGACCTTTATGATCTTGAGTGAGCTGAAACAATTGTTGATCGGAAAATACGGGCAAACTTATTGGTGAAAGTATGCATTGTGTTGTTCTTTGTGAGAGTGAGTGTTGCATTTGATTCCGGAACTTTAAATGATTCAACTATTGTGTGTGAGGGCATTATAATACTTTTGTTGAGCTTGAACTTGCATTTGAAAGAAGTAATGCGAGCTTGAGAATCTTTGGTAATGATGTGTCACAATTTGAATCATTGGGTACACAGTTGATCCTTGCATGAGTAAATTGAGTCTTGTTGTGTACATTCATGATCGAGTCTTATGTAGCATTGTTTGAGACATCCCTGTTTGAACAGCTAAACTTCAGTTTTACTTGAGGACAAGCAAAAGTTTAAGCTGGGGGTGTTGATGAGTCCTCAACTTGGACTCATTTAGGGCTATATTTTTATAGAATTAGTGTCCTCAAATGCATAATTTGTCGCAATAACTGATGAACAACCTCGAGTTTCAGGTATTTAATGTTAGAGGCAAAACATGGACACCTATCGAGCCAACAAGGAACTAGCAGCTGAAAGAGCGAGGAAAAGATAACCGGATACTCGCCTAACTTGTTTGGCAATACGCCAATATGACCATCGGCTCGCCTAGATGTTAGAAAAGTGCCAATACAAAAGTGTAAGGAGGATGAAAACCTAAAGATCACAGAGTTGATCGGCGATCTCGACTAACGACGCCGAATGATCCGCTGAGCACAGATTTTTGAAAACTATAAATACTAGTTGAGAGTTGTAGCTTAATATCAGATTTTTAATATAGAAATATTTAACATAGAAATTTGAGTTCTAAGTTTGAAGAGGGTTTTGAAGAACTTGAAGATTCAAATAGTTTCAGCTCCAAGAATTTGGACTTGGGTCTTGTGGATTCTTCACTGTTTACTTGTTTTGAGACATAAATCTTCATACCCATTTAAATGCAAACTCATTTTGGTATAAATTTCTATTTCTTTTACATGTGTAGCTAAAACCCCAATTCTTGGGGTGTGATTTTGTGAATATGGGTTTGATTATTTGTTGGGTCTTGATTGTTGATGGTTTATTTGTTGTGTAGATGTGATTTCGTTTAGTAGTTGTAGTGGAACTTAATGAAATTATAGTTGCAAATATGATTTCACCTTTGTGTTCTCGGCTTGCGAGAGAGAGAGGTCGTAAAGCAAAGACTACAAAATTGATGGTCAGTGGGAGTGGGTCGACATGATGTTCAGCTCGAGAGAGTGAACCCTAGTTCTTCTCCCACACACTAAGCTCAAGAGAGTGAGTGGGCTAAGGTGGAGGTTGTTCTTCATGCAGCAAGTGGGTGTCCGAGAGGAACCCATTTGATTCAGGGTAAGTTGCTCGATAGAGAATTTACCCTCACTATAGTCTAGCCTAGTCACATATACTCAACGGATTTACTATCAAAAGCATGTACCCCGTAGTCTAGTCTAAGTTGTATTCCTATCACATCCCAATAATTCTCTCTCTTTAATTAGTACTATTTACATTTTTGCTTACTTGTCACAAACCCCCACTGATAATTGACGCTTGCATCAACCCTTAGATTTAACATGTTTATGAATACATATACTCAACGGATTTAACATTATGCAGGATAGAGTAAAGCTAAATTAATATCATTACTCAATAGAGCAGTAAACCAATAATGTAATCTGAAACATAATATAGATACTGAATACTGAGCTAACTGAATGCAATGACCAAATTTAACATGTTGTTATGGAATACTTATTATACTGAAATGTGGTCAATGCAATGGAGTTTGACTAAACTGTGGGATCTACTAATAACGGATAATAAAACCAGATGAGCTAAATATGGAGTCTGATGTATACGCCTCATCGAGAGGACCCAATACACCCGGCCAAAGTTGTATATGCATGTTCACGTGATCACTAAACGGATGCCCACAGAGGGGACTTACAACCTACGTGGCTCGTAGTTCTGGGACTATATGGGTGACTGAGCCTAGTCCAACTCGGTATTATGCTACTCCCAAGAGATTAAATGTTTAACACATTAAGACTGAATTATATGATATACTGGATAGCTCAAAACTGACAGGCAAACTGAGAATGCACATTTATATACTGATAATGACACATTCAAGACTGAGGAATGTATATCTGAAATACTAAATTATCTGACCTACAATGTGTAATTCAAGATCTAAAGAAATGCATAGTTAGGGTTCTAAAATTCATGCAATAAATGAAGTAATAACATGATAATATAATTTGGAACTTATAATTAACTAATTCATGAGAATCTACTGAACTTCTACAAACCCTAGGTCTAGTTAATAATAAGGAATGAAGAATCTGACTACATTCTAGGGACCTAATGGGAAAAAGAAACCCACTAGTGAAATCCCACATACCTAGTAACAAATTCCATGAAGAAATCTTTCGATTTTGGGGCTAGAACCGTTGGAACCTTGTTATATTCTTGAACTAGGGTTGTTCAACCTTTTCTCCTCTTTTGCTTCTAATTTTTCTAAGTTTTTGATGCAAGATCTGACTTAGGTAAGTTCTAGTTATCTTTCTAGGGTAAAACTGACCAAAACCAAGTAGTTTAGGGTTAAAATGACGTAGTTTAGAGGACCAACGAAATAGGAAAATACCAAAAGACCCTGACTTAAAGCTATAGACGGGCTGACCACGGCCACTTTCATGGAACGTGAAAGGGACCACGGACAGTGAAAGCCCTCGTGGTCTTCACTTGATCTTGTGGTTCTGAAGGTTTAGCCAACAAGCCACTATCACGGCCTGTGTAGATGACCACGGACGCTGAGGTCTGGAGGCTCAGGTTTGAGGGCTTACTGGCTGGCCTTCACGGACCCTATCATGGGTCCTGTGGAGGACCACGGACCGTGAAGATCATCATGATCCTCTCTTGGGCTTAAGGGTCTCAGGGCTAGTCTAGGAGGGCAACTGCCTAAGTCCTCCGGACGCCCCGACAACCCGTCTTCAAGACCACGGAACAAGAAGGTCCCCAAGGTCCTTACTTGGGCAAGAGATGTCTGAGGGCTTAGTTTTTGGGCCTATTGGTTCAGCCACTACGGGAGCCACCATGGCCCGTCATCAATACTACTGACCATAAAGGTTCCCGTTGTCTAATGCCTGGGAATGGTGACTTCCAAGTCATGACCATGGGTAGGTCAACGTACCGTGGACCCTATCACGGTCTGTGAACCCTGTCGTGGTTCACTGCTTCAGGTAGAATTTATGCAATTTTTTCTAGGTCTGGTTTTCGAGGTGTTACAATACCCATATACTAAATGTAATTATATGAAACTGAGAGTTGAAACAACAACTTAAAGATCAAACTTTAATACTATAGTTGAATCTAATTATGTCTGAAAATAGCCTCTAACTAACTAGATGTGTTGGGACATGCCCCAGCTAAATATAACAAAACTGAAACTAAAATTGAAAGCAAAAAAAGACAATCATATCACAGTCCTCGGAGAATGAGGACTCATCACGGATGTGTCTGAACTGAAGATCGGGAACCGATCTATGCCTGATCTGGAAGTTTAGAACCTAAACCTACATCACGAGAAGACGTAGCACAGAGTATGCGTCAATACTTGAATGGTACTGAGCATGCCAGATAGAGTAAAGATGAACCATAATCATAACTAATTCAAAGAATATATATGAGCAATGATAAGAGATAAACATGATACTAAACTGAGAATATTGAACATGAACTAACTGAATGCAATGACCAAGTTTATAACATGCTGAGACTGAATATATGACTATAAATGATAACATGGCCAATGTAATAGAATCTAACTGTAAGGGAGCTAATAATAACTGACATAAAACCACATCAGCTAAGTATGGAGTCCGATCTATTTGCCCGATCAAGAGGACCCAATACACCTGGGAAAAGGTATAGAGGCATGAATGGCGTGATCACTAAAATGATCCCCACAGAGGGGACTTACAACCTACGGGGTTCGTATTTCTGGGACTTCAGGGTGACTGACCCTAGTACACTCCGTATTAAGCTTCTTCCAATTGATTATGTAATTAACAGTTTATGACTGAATTTCTGTAATACTGGATAGCTCAAAACTGATATGCTAACTGAAAATGCAACATTAATATGCTGATAATGAAACATTAAATCAGGGGTATGTATATCTAAAGTATCTGACCTAGCATATGTAATTCTTGAACTAAAAGAAGTACATAGCTAGGGTTCTGAATTTATGAAAGAATTTACACAAAACAATACTGAATTCATGACAATCTAATTTGGATCATTCTAGAAGTTAAAACCCAATAATTTCTAACATTCAAGAAACCCTAGGTCTAGATAATATTAAGGGAATCAAGATTCTTACTGAAATCTAGGGACCTAATTGGCAAAAGGAACCTACAAGTGAAATCCCACATATTTGTTGAGGAATTCCACAAAGAAATCTTTTGATTTTGGGGTTGAAACTGATGAAAACATGTAGTGTTCTCGGACTAAGGATTGGTTGACTCTTTCTCCTTTTGCATTCTAATTTTTCTACGTTTTTGGTGAATGATTTGCTTACGATAGATTATAATTTAGTTACTAGGCTAAAACTGACTAAAACTACGTAGATTAGGGTTTAAAGGACGTAGTTTAGAGGTCCAACGCCTAAGTAAAATAACAAACGACCCTTGACTAAACTGCTGTCGGGGCCAACCGACGGACCAGACCCACGGACAGTGGATCAACTGAGAGTCTGTGTTGGTCAACCGTCGATCGTTGTCTGGGGATGGAATCTGGGGCTTTGATCCACGGACCAGGATTACGGTTTGTTGCTTGGCCTACCGTCTGTAGGTCCTGCCGTGGGTCGACATTTGGTAAAAAAAATTGGGGCTTTCCGGGGAAGGGTCGAAGGTGGTGAACCACGGACCACCAGCACGGCACGTGGGTCACCCTACGGTCCGTGGATGGTGCCTGTCGATGCCACCTGCAACTTCAGAAATCTGCAATTGGTCTATTTTCGGATACGGGGTGTTATAAAAATTAAAAGAAAAAAAATAAATAAACCTTCACTCTTTGAGACAGTACAGTCTCGTGTTGATAATGTGTTATGAAACTACATATAATAAGAAGAAGAAAGTAGGGAGAAGATAGAAGGCATAGTATTTCTCTTGAAGGATGATTTTACAATGAAGATGATTCTTCTATTTATAGCGAGAAATTAACTTGGTCCCAAAGTTAGGGTTCCTATATATTCTCTAAAAGATAGACATTCACTATATTTATACCAATAAAGAATTTAATTTTTATATAATGTTTTTGTTTACAATTTTAATTATTTAAAAGAGTATATGCTATAATTCATATTAATTGAAAGAGTGTGTGTGTGTATATATATATATATATATGGTCCATATGAATTTGTATAAATGGCATGGGTAAAAATATGGAAAAGGCATAATTTTTTCCTTGAATTTGTTCCAAAAAGTCTGTTACACTCTGAAACTATCATAGTGACCTATTACAATCCTATATTACTCAAATGTGAGTTTTCTTACCCCCTAAAATTGACATGGAAAAAAAATAAAACAAAAATAAAAAATGGGCGGGTCAGTTTGAAATTAAAGTAAAGAAAAGAAGAAATTAGAATCCTCTTTTCCACCCTCACCCGCCACACCTCTTCTTCTCCCCCCCCCCCCCTCCCCCACCTCAATTGTCCTATTCTTCTTTATTTTTTATTTTCATCACACTTCTTTATTTTTTATTCACAATTTTAAAGCACAATTTTTTTTATTCGCAAGTAGGTTAATTCTCAAAGATTTGTTAGTGAATAATTGTATTTTATCTAGAAATGTTTCGGTTGATCGTTTCTATCTTTTTGATTTATTTTTACTTTGTTTAAAGAAAGTTTGGTTTTTCATCAATTTTTGGGTTTGGGGTGATAGAAAATTTACAGGTTTGGTGGTGATAGGTGGCGAGTGACATTAAAAGAGGTAATTGAAGATGGTGAAGAAGAAAAAATTCATATTAATAATTGTAGTGGTGATATTTTGGTGTTGGGGGACAAAGAAGAAGAAGAAGAAGAATTGAATGTGATATAGAGGTGGTGAAGAACAAAATCAATAGTAAAGGTGGCCGGATATGATGTTTCCAATGAAACGAGAATTGAAATAGGTGGGATCAAGTGATAAAAAAGATATAATTATTCGAGAATTAAAATAATTAATCAGGGATTGATGCGAGTAAAATATAGTTAACAAAAGAAAAGTGAATTAATAAACAAAAAAAAACAAAAAAATTATAATGTGTGACATGTCACGGATGTAGAACTAATGTGGCAGTGAGTGTAATACACCACATAATGTGAGAGTGGTGTTACACGTCTCAGGGTTGTGATAAATTAACTTTGAGTAGTAAAGGTGTGTATTAGGTCACCGTCATAGTTTAAGCGTGTAACAACTAAATTTTGGGGACAAGTTCAGGGGGCAATCTATGAGTTTTCCCAAAAATATGTAGCATAAATATGGACTAGTTAAGGTTAATATAATAATTGGGAAAAGGTACAAGTACACCCTACACTATGACCGAAATTCCAGAGAAACATCTTAGTTAAACTAAGGTCCTATTACCCCCTTAAACCAATTTGTTTTGTAACTTTGTACAACTTTTGGTTTACGTGGTACACTCCATGACTCCACGCCACGTAAGCCAAAAGGTGTACAAAATTATATAAAAAATGAGTTCGGGGGGGGGGGGGGGGGGGGGGGGGTTACTTGTGCCTTATCCGTTTAATAATTTACAAAAATATCAAGATATACTTAAAAAATTGAAGGCAATATATATATATATAAGGAAATCTCATGAAACAAAATGAAGGTTTTGAAAAACAATAGAATTTTTATAAAAGGTAAGTGTGTTTGGTGTGGAGGGAAATATTTTTCCATATTTGGTTGGTCAAATATTTTTAAAATTAATTTCTCTGGAGAAACAAGCTCCTTAAAAATGATTTTCCTGATAAAAGTATGGAAAATAAGTTTCATAAGTGACATTTCAAATTCATTGTCCTCTCCACACTCACTCCACTTCCCCAATTCCGATCACTTGACTATCCCACCTTGAACAATCACTCCCCATGCCTTTTCGCCTATAGTATTTTTGCTAGATTATATATAAATATTCTTGAAATAATACTTTTTTCACTTACCACACACTAGAAAATAAAAAAGAACCCTATTTATTTGGTCAATACTTATTTATTATTTGTAAAAGGTGGAATGTTCGAGGATACCCTTCTTCTTATCCTAATTTGACTAAACTTATGTGGAATTAATTTTGCTGAGTCGGATAAAGTATGCGGTTTCACATATATAAATGCGAGTGAACACAAAATATTGAATTAAAAAATATAAAAAAGAGATTATCGGGGTGGTGGTTTTGGGGGGGGGAGGGTTCATAGAAACAAAATAAAAAGAATTAAAAAAATGAGATAAGGTACAAGTACCCCCTAGACTATGACGAAATCTCAGAGACAAATCTTCACTAATCTAAGGTCCTATTACCCACCATGAATCCATTTTTTTTTAGTAATTTTGTACACCTTTTTGGCTTACGTCACATCAAAATATCTCCCATGCACCTCAATTGCGTGTAGTCACGGGTGTGCCACATAATCCAAAAGGTGTACAAAAATACAAAAAAAAAGAGTTCAGCGGGGTAATAGAACCTTAGTAATAGTTAAGGTCTTTCTCTAAGATTTTGATCATAGTCTAGGGGGGTACTTCTTCCTTATCCCTATATACATAAAAGGCATAATATATAAATATGTCATTTAACTTTGCTTTATTTTGCATCTATACCCTCCAAATTTTGGTGTGCACAAGTAGACACTTTTAAATTTTTAAGAAGCTGAATAAGTAGACGCATGAGTCGTACATGGCGTAATACATGTAGGATACCACGTAGGACATGAATTTCCAAGTATAACGCCAAGTAGGACATGTGTATCTGCTTTTTCAACTCTATACATGTTTAAGTACCTACTTGTGCATACCCAAAGTTGAAAGGTTTATATTCCAAATAAAGTCATGTTAAAGAGCACATTAATGTATTATGCCTAAACAAAATGATTATTCCTTGGGCAACATTTTGAACTTTCTTTCTTATTAGAAAGATATAAATATCACCTTTGAGTTGTATGATATTTCAAAATTAGAAGAAAGTAAGTTCTTCTGAATGATTTTTCCTTCCAATAAACCCCTTAACTTGACCTCATTTCATATTTATATCCTTCAAATTTGGGTGTATACAAGTAGACACTTAAACTTGTATAAAGTTAAACAAATAAACATATGCGTCTTATGTGGCATCCTACATGACGATTTATGTCTTATGTTGTGTCCTAGGTATATTATTCCACCTGGGACTCTTGTATCTACTTGTTAACCTTTATATAAGTTTAAGTGTATGCTCATGCACACCTAAGTTAGGGGGCATAAATGTGAAATATGACAATTGTGTATAAATGTGAAATGAGGCAACTGTGCAGAAATTTGAAATAGCTACACTGTTTTCAAGAGGCCCTCACAATTCTTTTTTATTATTCTTGTTTGAGTGACCTTTTAATTTTTCTTTCTTTGAAAATTTATAATTATATTTTAAATAATTGATTTCAACAATATTTTTTACCTAGTGTCAATAAATATATAAAAAGGACAATATATTTGTCAATGAATTGAAGGTGTTGGTGTTTAGGAATAGGATCGTTGTATACTTGTGTGTTGTATATGCACCCTATTATTGACGAATGGATTGGTTATTCATTTTATTGTTGTAGGCTAGGGTAACGCCTAGCCCCAATCTCCCTCGATCCCTATTTTGAAATTATACTTTTATCATTTGAATCATGGATGTTCTTGATCATCGGTATATTAAAAATATACATTACTATAAATATTTACATTGGTCAAGACATGAGTTGAATTACAACATATCAACATGATGACAATGTATCTAATAATAAAAGAGTTGGCAAGGAAAATGCTTAAATATGAACCATTGGTGAAATAGCGCACACATGAAAAATAGTCATTTGAGCAAATAGTGAGATCAATTGCCACCACCACCATGGCCCCATACACCTCCAACGCCAAAACCACTAACACCATTTTGACCACCACCGCCGCCGTTTCACTTGATGCATGACCCTCACCATCTCCAATGCCAAAACCAGATCCTCCATCACTACCTCCTCCTGCTCCACCACTTCCACCTCTACCGCCTCCTCCACCACCATTTGCACTGAATCTGTGACCTCGCCATATCCAATGCAAAAACATGAACTCCCTAAACAACAATTAGCATCAACTTGCATCTAATCTTTGTAGTATCTATTGTCAGTACTGCACACAAAATTAGCATAACTTCGATTAGTGATAATACCAGAAATTCTATTAATTCTAACAAGGGAATTAAAAAAAAATGTTTGACTTGAAATTTGAATTGAGGCATAAACTCATTTATAAATCACTTTTACTACAACACTAAAAGTTTCCTAACTGTTAAGGGAATTTAACAATGTGTATATACCCAAAATTATTTTATCTTATTTACTCAATTTTATATCGCAACTAAAGAACTTCAATTAAACCTCCTTCAATAGTTAGCTCCATTTTGAACAACCACAAAAAGAAATGAAATTTTAAGTGACAGACTTTTTTTGGCGGCTCATGCAGCCACCAAAAATAGGTAATAGTTTTTGCGAAGAATGCGCCACAAAATATCGAAGTGAGCACTAGTCATTATTATGAGTTCCATTGTTAGCTTAAAATATATATATGCATGGTTTAAAATTTTGTAATGCTATGTGACTCGTATGAAGTTTTCCAAAAGTATATTATTTTAAAAGTATCTGACATGCGCTTGTTAGTATTTTTGAAAAGTTAAAGCAACATAAATTTGAAGAAGAATGTATCTTACTTTGCTTTTGTGGCCTTTGTTTTGTGAGGCTAATTGCTCACCATGAAAATGCTAAAATATTACTTAGAATGTTGTATTAATAAATATTTGAGATACTATGAAAAATCTTAATAGATAGGGTTATGTAATATGTAATGGCATGGTTAGTGACTATTCATTAGAAGTACAATTAATCATCATATCATATAATACTATAAATGGGAACAAAAAAGGTTAAAAGTTGAATTATGGTTTTACCCCTACTATAAATTAAAATGTAATAAAAAACATTAAATTATTTAATTTATATGTTAAATTGTATCATTTTAATAAAAATGTTAATGACTTTTGCACTTTCTTATAACATAATTCCTAATTAAATATCTAAATTAATAATATTTATCATCTATAATTTATATGTATATTTAATTTAATCATCATCAACATATTATATTATCCAATAATAATATAAATATAATAATATTATATTAAAAGTGGAAACCACCAAATTACAAAATTGGATTACCATTTTACCTCTACACAAAATTATTTTTTATAAAAAAATTAGTTAAATAAATAATAAATGTTTCTAAAAAAAATCAAATAACCATTTTTCATGCACTAAATTAACATTGTTCCTCTAATAACTTATGCTTAGAAACTAAATTGTTACGAAATCATTAATGTTTCAATGCACATAAAAAATAATAACAGAAATTTTTTTAGGAATACTAAAGGTTATTTGGAAATTTACAAGCAATTTAATATGGTTCATCTATTAGGAAAAAGTTACGTTATCCAAGAAAAATTGTTAATATTCTCATGCATTTATATCAAGATTAATTTGAACTTATCTAACTCTTGACTATACACATTGTATTATAACTTATGGATTATTCCTACGTTTGTTATTTATAAATATGAAAAATAATGGAGTAAACAACATCAGGTGATATACAAGGAATGGGCAAACTAAGATTTGGGGGACCAACTTCTTTAGGGATGAACAAAATATTTTTTTTACTATTTTTTTTAGAAGAACAAAGGTGAATGATCTTTAGGAAGGATATGCTTTTTAGTACATAATTTCCTTCATTGAATGTAAACTAAAGGGCCATGCATCAAAATATAAGATCATGACTCTTTAATATATACTTGTATGATATAATGTCACACCCCGAGCCTACACCTTAGGCAGGGCTAGCACTCAAGAACCAATGTTGGCCCTAAGAGAATCCTTGGCCTGACTTACTTACTCAGCGGAAGTCTTAAACACAAAAAATAGTCTCAAAAGGGTAACTCATGCATTGTCTTTAAGAAATATTAAACTTAGACAAAATGGCAACTCAAGTCTTAAACGTATATAAGTGAAAACAGAAAGACTAAAAAACTATAGCTACTCGTCTGTGAAGCCTCTAAAACAAAGAGGAATGTTGGGACAAGACCCCCGATCATCCTAACAACATAAATACCAAAAACAAAGCAAAAAGAGTCCTCCGAATAGCAAGGAGGCTCACAAACTGACTCTAAGCTCTACTGGATCAACGAGGAGCAGGATGTCGATCTTGGTTATCTGTGTTTGTATCATAAAATGATGTAGGCCAAATGGTGTCAGTACATTTAATGTACGAGTATGCGAGGGGAAAACTAAACATCACATAAGATTGAAAAGAATCTGAAAGGAACACTTACCTTAGCTTTATTCAACTCATGAATACTCAACTAAAATGCAAAGTAAAAACAACAATAAGGGTGTTGTTATACAAACCTTCAAAAACAGTAGGTAGCAATTCAATTTGTTCAACAAATGAAATAACAACTCAATTTACTCATATAATACAATAATATAATTATTGTGAGAATTTCTCTAACCGACAACCACCAATATGAGCCTAAGTGATGATACAGCGTCTTGCCTACGCTGCCAGAACTGTCCTATACTTTGTCGTCATATAGAACGACTTAACTAAGTAGATCCACTAGTCTAAACTAAAAAGAACTAAGGAATTATCTAAAAAGTAGGATCCTTTCTACCCTTGATGGCTACATGGTTTATGAAGGCTTGAGTTATTATGAACTCGCGTCCCCATACCGGTGCTCAATACTACACCCAAAATATACTCAGCTCATACGTTTTTAAGACAAAATTATTTCTTTCGTTTGAGATAATAACCCAAAACTTAGCTTAAAAGCTCTCTTGGAAATCGGTGTTTCCTTTCTTTCTCAAATGTGAAAACATTTCTAACTCTTGGGAATACTTAGTTCCCATATAATCTTTGAAGAAATGAACTTTACTCTTACTCTTTTCTTAAATCTTAAAATAAATTTAAAACATTTGTAAAATATTTTTGGAAAATTCTATTAACTTTTTTTGACTCAACTCTTAACCTCTTGACTTGACTTTTAACTTTCCTTGAATTGAATTATGGATTCAAGGTTCATGATCTCATATTTATGGATGATTTTATTATGTTTAGACGTACCTTAGAGTGTATAAATCGACTAGAAAACATAGGTATGTTGCTAAGGAACTAGTACGAAAAGAAGGGGGAAAATGGGAGAATTGGCGTCCCCGGAGCTTTGAGATGTGCGGGGTACCAGTGCTGAAATTTAAGAGAATGACTTGGGGCTCTATGGCTGGAGTGGTGCCCCAGAGGTCAAATCTCAGAGCCCCTGTTGGGGCGCTTTGACTGGGGCACCCCAGGCCCGTACCCTAGTGCTTTCCAACTTTTCGTCTTCATTTTTCATCTCTAAACCCTCTAATTTCACTTGGTTCTTTCCCCAAACACTTAGAAACAACTAAATCATCAATATGTGTAAGATTCTACTCGAAAATGCACCTAAACGCGTGAATCAAACTCAATAAACTTCAACAACAAGAACCCACAAGATTTCAAACGAATTATCATCAAGAACTCATAATTTTCTTTCAAAACCATACAACTTTGCTGAATTGAATCATGATTGGTGCTTGGGTGAACTTACCCAATGCTTTGTAATCTCACATACCTTGTATGGATTAACCCTTGACAAAATCCACACAAAAATCTCCAAGAAATTGACGAATCCTTGCTTCATCTCCCCTTTTCTCATTTTCTTTTCTCTTTTCTAAAACCCTAACTCAATTTTCAAAAGCGTAAACTTACCAAGTTCAGTTTAGACACCTAAGTAATTACCAAAAACGAATTAAAATAATTGGGTAAGAAAAAGACCAAACTACCCTTCCAAAATCCGGTTTTGACTTTCCTTAACTAGACAATCCAACTTCAAATGGACATATCTCACTCATACGAACTCGAAATTGAGTAAATTCGGCGGCGTTGGAAAGATAATTCCAAGATATTTCCTACGGTATCTGAAATCACACCTAAATCATTTTGATCTAGGATTTATGGTCGTTTGAAGTTCACCCAAAACTCAAACTTAACATAACTTAACCAATTTTCCAGATTTTTCATTCTTTCCAAAAATGATTCAATCAAATTCTAACTCTTCCTAGTTCTAAACAGCGAGGTGTTACAATAAATCCCCCTTGGGAACATTAGTCCTCGAAAGAGATTACTCTTAATAGACTAAGGGTGTAACATCAATCATTAAGTTCAAACATCCAACAAGCAAATCTAACACATCAAGTATATAAATTATTGAGTAATAAAAAGAGAATTAGTACCTTGGTCTGGATTTCTGCGGGCTCAAAGAGATGTGGATATCTCTTCTTCATATAATCCTCAGCTTCCCAAGTGGCTTACTCAACAAACTAGTTCCTCCAAAGGACTTTGACTGATGCTACCTCTTTCATTCTAAACTTGTGAACTTGGCGATCTAGAATCTCAACAGGAATCTCCTTATAAGATAGGATATCCTTGATCCCAATATCTTCAGTTTGTATGATCAATGAAGGATCGCCCATGCACTTCTTCAATATGGAGATGTGAAATACCGGATAAATTGCTGCTTACTCTTGTGGTAGATGATACTCATAAGCTACATTACCCATCCTTTTGGATATACAGTAACGGTCAATATACCGGGGACTAAGCTTCCCCTTCTTACCAAATTTCATAACACCCTTCATGGGTGCAACTTTCAAGTAGACCCAATCATCTACTTCAGACTCTAACTCCCTTCTCCTAACATCAGTATAGGATTTATGATGACTATGCGCCGTTTTCAACCTCTTTTGAATGACTTTCACCTTCTTCATAGCTTGATGAACTAAGTCTAGTCCTATCAACCCAGCTTCACCAACATCAAACTCTCCAATATGATATCTACATCTCCTCCAATAAAGTGCTTCATAAGAAGCCATTTGGATGCTAGAGTGGTAACTATTGTTGTAGGCGAACTCAATGAGAGGCGGGTGATCATCTCAATTACCTTTGAAATCAATCACACAGGCCCTCAATATATCTTCTAAAGTTTGAATAGTTCTCTCTGCTATCTCATATGTCTGAGGATGAAAGGCAGTACTTAAGTTTACTTTTGAACCCAAGCCTTTCTGAAAAGATTTCCAGAACTGCGTACTAAATTGTGCTCATTTGTCTGAAATAATTTATACCTGAACCCCATGAAGTCTAAATAATTCTTGAATATACAACTTAGCATAATCTTCTGCTGAATGGGTAGTCTTTACAGGCAAAAAGTGGGCTAATTTTGTCATTCTATCATGAATCACCCAAATAGAATCATGTTGCCTGCGAGACTTTGGCAAACCTGTGATGAAGTCCATATTAGTAATCTCCCACTTCCATTCCGGAAGTTCTATATTTTGAGCCAAACCACCGGGCCTTTAGTGCTCTACTTTAACTTGTTGACAATTCGGACACTTAGCAACAAACTCTACAATGCCTTTCTTCATACTACTCCCACAATAAATGTCTCTCAAATGGCGATATATCTTTGTGGAACCCAGATGGATAGAATATCTGGAGCTATGAGCTTCCTTTATGATCCTCTATTAGAGTTCATCCACCCTTGTTACATACAATCTACCTTGATACCTAAAAACACCATCTCCCCCTTTTTCAAAAGCCATTACTTTTTTCTAATGAAAATTTACTTTTAATTCAAGAAAAATAGGATCTTGGTATTACTTCTCTTTTACTTCAGACATTAATGATGATTCGGTGCCATTCAACACCACTACTCTTCCTTTTGTAGAATCCATTAATCGAACTCCGAATCATGCAAGCCTATGCACATCTCCTGCTAGCTCTTTCTTATCTTCTTCAAAATGGGTGGTACTACCCATAGACAACCTTCTTAAGGCATCAACAACAACATTAGGCTTACCTAGGTGGTAAAGAATACTCATGTCATAATCCTTGAGTAATTCTAACCAGCTCCTTTGTCTGAGATTAAGCTCTTTCGGACTAAACACATACTGAAGACTCTTTTGATCAGTGAACACCTCTACTTGAACACCATAAAGATAATGGCACCATATTTTCAAATCAAATACTATGACACCCAACTCTAGATTATGGGTTAGGTAGTTCTTCTCATGAACTTTCAATTGTCTAAAGGCATAAGTTATAACTTTGTCATTCTGCATTAACACATAACCAAAACCAACTGTAGACGCATCACAATATACAAAAAAACCTCAGGTACCTTCTGGTAGAGTCAAAACTGGGGCAGTAGTCAACCTTTTTTTAATTCCTGAAAGCTTTTCTCACAAGCTTCAAACTATTGAAACTTCACTATTTTCTGAGTTAACTTAGTCAAAGGGGATGAAATAGATGAGAACCCTCCACGAACCTTCTATAATATCCAGCCAATCCCAAGAAACTTCTAATATCAGTTGGAGATGTGGGTCTAGAGCAATTCTGCAGTGCCTCTATTTTCTGGGTATCCACTCTAATTCCATCACTGGAAACAATGTGGCCTAAAAGTGCCACAGACTCAAGCCAAAACTTTGTAACTATGTGACCACTGGAAGTGGAAGAGCTATTTGATGAGACTTCATCAGATGATTGTACAAGAAGGAACTAGATAGATTAGAGAGAAAAAAAGAACAGATAATAAAAAATGATAAATAAATAAAGCAATTTTGGGTTAGGTCACATTTCAAAAACTTAGTATACAACTCCCTATTCTTTAGAGTTTGGAGGACTATTCTGAGATGGCTAGCATGATCTTCCTCATTCGTCGAATAGATTAGCATGTCATCAATGAAGACAATAACAAACATATCCAAATAAGGCTTGAACACTCTATTCATAAGGTCCATGAATGCTACAGACGCCTTGGTAAGACCAAAGGACATTAAATGAAACTCATAATGACCATAACGGGTCCTGAATGATGTCTTTGTAATATCATATTCCCTTACTCTTAACTGATGGTAGCCTGATCTGGAGGCTTATGCTAGAGAAACAAGTAGCACCCTAAAGTTGATCGAAAAGATCATCAATTCTCGGAAGTGGATACTTATTCTTGATGGTAACCTTGTTCAACCGACGATAATTTGTACACATTCTAAGGGAACCATCCTTCCTCCTCACAAATAAGACTGGAGCGCCCCATGGTGAGACACTTGGTTGAATGAAACCTTTATCGAGGAGATCTTTCAACTGCTTTTTTAGCTCTTTCAACTTGTCTGTCGCCATTCTATATGTTGTAATAGATATAGGATGAGTATATGGAGGAATATCTATGCCGAAGTCTATTTCTCTCTCAGGAGAGACTCTGGGTAGAACATCTGGAAAGACTACTAGAAACTCATTCACAACTGAAACTGACTTTATAGGAGGTGTCTCAACACTAGAATCATTAACTCGGACTAAGTGATAGACACAATCATCGGAAACTAACTTTCTTTCCTTAAGGTACGAAATGAAATGGAACTGCTACTCCATTCTATAAGTGGCTCATTAGGAATTTAGAACCTAATAACTCGAGTTTTACAATAAATGAAGGCATGAAGCCAGTCCATACCTAGAATGACATAAAAATCTACTATGTGTAACTAAATTAAATTAGCCATGGAGTTTTGTGATTGATGGAAATGATACAATCACGATATACTAGCTCAACTAGAATAGACTCCCCAACATGTGTAGAAACACAAAAGGGTTCACACAGTTTCTCAGGAAGAACATCAAAATTATTTGCAACATAAGAAGTAACAAAATATAAACTTGCTCTTGGGTCTAGCACATCATAAACATCAAGAGTAAACACTTTGATCATACCAGTGACAATATATGGAGAATTCTCTTGCTCTTGACGACTAATGATCGCATAAAGGCGGTTTGCTCCTCCGCTAGTACAAAAAGTAGCTCCTCTAGGTGAAGCCCTGTCTGGTGGAGCAACTTCTGAAGATTGGGCTCTAATGCCCTGATTCCTATTAACTTGCCGGTTCTTTGGGTACTCTTTCATGAAATGACCCTCTTGTCCACACTTGAAGCAACCTGTGGATCCGTCGCGACATTTACCTGGGTCGGTCCTACCACACTTAGCACATCTAGGAGTCCAGTTACCTCCTTTTGCCACACTACCCTGAGACTGTGCAGGTCTAGCTCTATAGTGCTGTGAATTCTGACTATTGTACTCACTTTTGTTTCTGGGTGCAGGTGCACCAGTAGATGATGGAGTAAGTCCCTTTTGCTTTTGTTGGCAAGAAGACCGGTTCACATTATTTCTTTACTGCCCGGACTCATTCCCTGTCTTCACTTTCTTATTCCTAAACTCATTCATATCCCTCAGTTTCTCTTCCTTGACCTGCTGGACATAGACCATCAACCTGGCTATATCAATGTCCCCAATTAGCATGGCTTCCTTGCCCTCTTTGCCTTATTGACGGGACAACCCAGCAACAAAAAGACTCATCCTCCTCCTCATATCTGCAACCATCTCCGGAGCATATCAGGACAGTTGGGTGAACTTCAAGTTGTACTCATGAACACTTAGTCAATCTCGCTTAAGGTTGAGAAACTCCTCACTCAACTCAACTCAAAGATATAGAGTTCAACTCAACTCAAACAAAATAGGGCTCAACTCAATGATAAGGTATTCAACTCAGCGAAATAAGGCTCAACTCAATAATAAGATATTCAACTCAGTGAAATAAGACTTAACTAATTAATCGGATATTCAACTAAGTGAAATAAGGCTCAACTCAATAATAGGATATTCAACTCAGTCAAATAAAGCTCAACTCAGTGAAATAAGGCTTAACTCAATAATAAGATATTCAACTCGGCGAAATAAGGCTCAACTCAATAGTGAGAAACTAGACTCTGTGTGTTTGAGTCTGGAGGGGGTTTGATGTGGTGTAATGTTGTCCCAAGTTTTGGTTTAGGAGTCAACGTCAAGGCATCTGTTAGATTCCGTAGTTGAAAGACCCCTTTTGATGTTGGTTAAGGGTGGCAATGGCTTCTACCAAGCCAAGGGGGCAAGGCCAATCTAAAGGTCAAGCACTGCCTCATGACCACGGACCACTTCACGGTCAGTGGTCTTCACCACGATCCGTAGAAGTGGCCGTGAAGGTCACTTGGTGGCATGGCAAGCAAGGCAGCTTGGCCAAGCTACTGCCCAAGTTCCACAGACCATTTCACGGCCAATGGTCTTAACCACGGCCCGTAGAAGTGGCCGTGAAGTTTACTTGGCTTGGTAATGCTTGGCAAGGCAAAGGGGGTCACTGCCTAGAGGACCACGGGAGCCACCACGGGCCGTGGTCCTCCTTCACGGACCGTACAAGTGCCCTGGTGCCTGATGGGGCTGCCCAAATTAAGGGTTTTTAAGTAATTTTGTTTTAATGATTTATTATGTGGGGTTGATTTTAAATGGTTTATATCATAAATATAAATAGTTTTAAGTTTTAAAACACTTCATTTACTCCTTATTTCTCCAAGACCCAAATCAAAACCCAAACATAGTCCCCATATACTCTTTTGAAGAAATGAACTTCACTCTTTACTCTTTACTCAACTCTATGCACAAGTCTTTAAAACAAGTTTTAAAATAATTTGAAAAAAAAAAACTTCTTAAAATAGGGTTCATGCCGAATTATGGACGTGAACGACTCAATTCAAGGTTTTCAATAACCATAGATCGAAGTTAATACTCAGAACTCAAGAACTTCCATGATACTACTCATTTCAAGAATGCCTGACTCAAAGGGTTCATGCAGAATTATGAGCATGAACTACTCAACGTAAGTAAAATATACTTCTCATCTCAACACTGCTCGACTTATAGGGTTCATGCAGAGTTATGGGAATGCACTACTCAACTCAAGGACTTCACGGGTAACATGTAATAGTCCCATGATTAGGAATATAATCTCAAAAGGATTATGAACTCAATACTCAAGACTTAGAACTTGAAGATACTACTCCTCTCTAAGATACTAAAATATGGAGTTCATGCGGAATTTATGGGCATGAACAACTCGACTCAAGGGTCTCCACAACAATATGGAACTCATGTTTACGACTCTTCTCATTCTCATACTTACTTCCTCAAATCTTAGCTCAAATCGATAGTTGATCTCAAAGAATTCACAATTGAACTCAAAGACTTTCTTGAACTCTACTCTTAACTCTCTCTTGAATGTTAATTATGAATTCAAGAGTTATGGTTCATGATATGAAGGATCTCGTGATGAAAAAGTAGTCTCATGAATACATTCTCCTCATTCTCGTACTCACTTGCTTGAGTCTCGAAACAAGTTATTAGAAATTGTAGAATACTACTCAAAAAGAATCAAAGGGACTTTCTCAAAAATGTTCGAAAGAACCCTCAAAACATGACTCTCAACTCTACCTTGAATATTATTTATTAATTCAAGGTTGTGATTTGTGATAAGAAAGATCTAGTAATGTTTAGGTGTGTTTTTAGATAGTTAAACATGAGAAACGATCAAGAAATCATTGTCTGGAAGCAAGTCCGCGATGCGGAGATGCTGTTGACGCCCAATTTTGGACCTCCACAATATAGATTAATCACTGAGCTTCTTAAATTCCAAAGGATTTAAAATAATTAGTTTTTATAAAGTTCTAAATATTTTTCAAGTTACTTTGAATCAATTTTATCATTTTTATAATTTTTAAGTAATATATATGTTTTATTTAATTTTGTATATAATTAGTATATTTTATAAACATTTCAAAAATCATCTCAAAAAGATTTTAATTTTAGTAAGTATTCTAAGAAATTAGTTTAGTTTAAATTTTGGTTATAATTTTGAATCATTAGTTTACAATTAAGTTAATTATTTTATTTCATTAAGATTAAGAAGCTCGTTAATTAATTAATATTAATGCATATTATTTATGGTTTAGCCGAATTTGTTAATTTAACTTAATGTGGCTATTTTTTAAACTCTAAGATCTAACCCATCTTTGACCTCACTTTAAACCCATTTGAAGACCAGTTTTGGGATTTTTAGTGTCATTTCCAGCAGCCCACTTCTCAAACTAAACAAACCCAATCTTTTCCAATTCTCATCATTGGCAATTAACTCAGGCCCAAACAGTTCCGATCAGTAGCCCATACAATACCCATACAACAATACAACATAAGTATAGAAAACTAAATACCAGAACGACCCCTGTACTCACGTCTTCTTCTCCAGCAAAATGTGAAACCTAATAACGAGCAGGGAACCAGACGCCCAAAACCAATCTAGCAGCACGAAGCCCAGTAGACCAAAATGCGACCCAAGTCCAACATCGCAGCGTGTCTCTCTCTGTACCCGTATCGTACGCGAATCTTCCAGGTGGAGCAATCTCGCACCTCAACGTCCCTACTCCAAAGATCAGACGACTCTCCTTTTAATTTTGTTGGGAATTAGTACAATGGACAGTTTTTAACCTTATCTCCTCAAGAGGTTTCTTGAATTTGAAAGTGGAATTTCATCCAAAAATCTTCACCCATTTTCCCCCCAAAAATAAGCCTAGTCCCCCTCTATATAAACTCTCATCTTTTAAGTGTAAAGGGTTAGACCGAAAAGGTTGGAGAAAATATTGAAACTTAACTGGCATTAGAGAGGAAGAAACATACTTAAACCATACAGTTCTTGAAAGCATAGAGAAATCGGACATCCCGATTTCGTTCAGTCTTTGCTCTAAATTGTTTTGTTTATTCGTCCAAGTTCTCAAAATCGTACCTTAGTGGTGGTGAAGTCATTTCAAGCTCGTTGTCCCATGTCGCTGCTCCGAAAGAGGTATATATATCGTCGTTTCGTTCTTGAATTGTATTTTGTGCTTTGTTTTTAAGTAGAATATCTAGCTGTTGATTTGGCTCAATACTTTGTTTCTGGTTTTTAGTGTGGTTGTATTAGTTTTCAATAGACATACATTCCTTTCTTTTGTTTGTTTGGATTCAAAATGACTCGAATATGTATCTGGAAAATAACCATCGTTTTGATATATCTATGTGTCTTATTGGCATTTTCTTTGGTTCCTTTGTTTGTATTATTTATTCAAATTCTGATTTACTACCTACTCATTAATTTTGAGTTCACTTCAATGTCGTACCTTAGAGTAATTTCTAGAGGCAGTATCCTGTTAGTACAACCTAAATGTTGACCTTGGTTTCTTGTTTGTTTTCACTGTTTTGAAGAGCATGTATAATGTTGTTTACATATTTAATTCATTCATTTTGTTTTAGTAAAATTTGGTTTCTTCTTTGTTTTGAACCTGTCAAGTATTTGATACATGGTTCAACTCATTTACTTGTTTGTTTTATCTTAAGGCTGTTAAGTTGTGATTCCCTTAGAGGCATTTATTATGATTGGTTTACCACTGAGCATTGGTTCAGAAATATTATTTCAATTGCTAATCTTTATTCCCCTTTTTATGGCATGTGAAACCTGTCCGAGTTCACCATAAACTCCCATCACCTCTCCTTTGAATTTTGAGAGAGCCATAAAGGCTCAAATTCCACCTCTATCGAGTCAGTCAAGTCATCGGAACAGGTTTATGGAGGGCTGGAAATTGATTATAGATTTCGGGAGGTCCAAGATGGGGTTGTATACGCTGTACAAGTGTTGAAAAAATGGAGCCCAAAAGTCAAAAAATTTCCATTTATTGTACTCTATTGTAATTAGGCTAAAGGTGCATTTATTTTGGTATTACTTGTTAGCTTTTTTTTAGAATAGTTGGACGAATTGGGCCTAAGGCCCAAAAGAAAGATATTTTATTTATGTTAGACTAAGAGAGGTGCAGGTTCTTTAAATGGGCCAAAGGCCCGAAATGAGATTAGGCCCAAGCATTGGCCCAGGCAGACAGGAAACCAGACTTAGGCCCAAATTTCCCTCTTTATTTTATATTTGTTTACCTGTTGTTACTTGTTGTTAATCTTAAGGTTACTATGATTTAATATTCCCGACAAATAGCCATTCTGAACTAATTTTCTAAAAATTAACTAATTAAGCATTCATTTCCTTTGATCTTAAAACATAATTTTGTAAAGTATTGTACTTGGGTAATATCTCAATATTTCTCCTTTTCCCCCTTAAAATGGTCTTAACTTTCAAAATTGTTCATTCTCTCAATTTGAATTAAGTCAACTGATTTTTAGCCAAATAGTTAATTATCGAATAACCGCGTGTTAGCAGAATTTTTGGGTGCTTTTAAATCCTTCTCGGAATGTTAATATGAACCCTGAAAACCCTTTAATATTTTCATTAGATTTACTATTTTAATCTTTTGAAAAAATAAGTTTTCTTAATTTTTCTTTAAAAATTAAGTGGCGACTCTTAAAAACTAGTCATTTTCTTTTTTCTAAATAAAATAGTTGCATTTTAATATTTGGTCGAATAATTTTTGAGACAGTGGGATCCGCAATTTCTTCGCGACACGGAGAGGAAAAAGTTCATTCTAAAGGAATAGGTCCGCGAAGTAAACTTGGTACACTATTTTTGTCCGACTTTTTCCTTTTTCGTTTTCTAACCCAATTCGCCTAAATTCGATTATTTTTCTCAATTTCTATTTAGATTCAGATACACGCTACATTTACAAAAGAATCTAACTAAACACAACTCTAAAATCCACACGATTTCCTCAAGATCTCATCAATCTCATCTAAACTCAAGAACGAAAGCCAATTTCAAGAACACAATTCAAGAACATCAAACCTTCAACTTTCTAGAACAAATTTAACGTTGAAATTAACATGAATGGTGTGTGGGTGAATGAACTCAACACTATGGAAGCTTACATACCTCTTAGGGATCAAATCCATTGTGAAAATCTGCAACAACTCTCAAGAATCTCAACGAACGGCTTGATCCTTTCCTTTTTTGCTCCTTTTTTCGCTTATTTTCTCTTATTGAACTCTCAACTAAAACCCTAAACGTATATTTGGAATTTAAACTGAACCTAATCTGATTAGACCCTTAAAAACTTACTAAAAATTAATTAAATCTGATTGGGTAAGGAAAAGACCAAAATACCCCTTACTATTTTCAGCTAACTTTCCTTAACTGGACAACCTGACTTCAAAAGATCATATATCACTCATCCAAACTTGAAACTTAGCAAAATTCATGGCGTTGGAAAGAAAATCCAAAGACCTTTCATTTGCCATCTCATGGCATACCTAACTCATCATGTACTGAGAGTTATGGTTGTTTGAAATTGATCCAAAACTTAAAGGAACCTAGGAATGACTTGAATGAACTCTCTTTAGTTCTTTTTGGAACTCAAGGTGCTACATCTAGTGACCTTAACACGCAAGAAAATTTTAAATTCCTTGGTAAAATCCTACTCACAACAAAAGATGGTTTGAGTGTTAGCTAAAAAAAATTCTGGGGTGTTACACTCTAGGACTTGGTTATTGTGGTTTTTCTCATGAACTTTAATCTCATGTTCTGGACTTTTGAGGATGATTTCTAACTCATTTTTCGATACGACTTTGCATGTGATTTTCTAAATCCTTGGGAAACATAACTTTCTATAAAAATTCAAGATTATCATTAGCCTTCAAGGATGAATTTTATGTCAATTTAGAACTAATTTTCAAAATCATAATTATGGGTGTTGTTGATCATATTTTCTTATTAGTGTTCTATATTTTATTAGTTGGTGTGGATTATGTGGCTCGACGTGAAGGGAAGTTTCAGGTACCGAGTTGATTTCATAACTTTTAAGTAAATGATGACCCTTTGTTAAGCGTATTGAACTTTGTATGCCTTATTGAGTACTTGGGAGTAATGAGAAGTGGATAAGTGTTTTGAAATTCTTGTAAACTTGTAAATGATAAAGTGGGATAAAAGTAAACTCGTTATAGTAATGCATGATGTGTCATGGATGATTTAAATGGTTATACTGATTCACAATTGATGATGTGTCATGATTGTGTGAGTATGGATTGTGTATTGATATGAAATCTATTGGATTAATGTTTGTGCCGAAGGAAAATGATTTCAGTGATTGATGTTTATGCCGAAGGGAATAATTTCGGTGATGTCGACGGATAATGATTTGGACAGATGAGATATGCAAAAACAAAATGGTTCAGTGGATACATGGACCTTTTGAGTTCTTCATGGGTATCGACCTAAGTATCAGTAGGTGTGTATCGTTAGGACACACGTGTATCACTATATGTGACATTGCACTTCTTGTATTGTACATCATTATTGTTCTTTGATCTTTATGAGTGATTTGTCATAGCCATTGTGGTTGTTTTGATATGAAGGATTGTGATGATAATTTGTATATGTTGAGATGCATGTTGTGATGTAATTATCTGTGTTATGTGCTATGAAATGTGAATCGTTAGGTTGGGTTCATCTGATTTCTATGCAGGTTGTAGTATGTCAAGGTTTGGATGGAGTGTTGGGAGAACATGTATTTTGTATTGATTTACTTAGGGTTAGTAGGAATGCTTGTGAGTATCATTGTTGTTTGGTACTCATTCCATTGCTTTCTACACTTGTGTAGGTTACGAGCATGAATCGCCTTGATCATCCCCTTCTCATCTTCGTCTGAGGCTTGCTTTGAGAGTTCATGAGGTAGTTTCTTGTCATCTCGGCATACATCACTTACTCTTTCATTATTTCCTTGTTATATTCTAGATAAAAAGACATTCAGATTGTATTTATTTGAATCTACTGTAATACTTAGAGGCTTGTACACGTGATACCGTGTTTCGGGGGGTACTTGAGTTATATCATGATTTATGCATGTTTATGTTATGTTTAGTCCGTATCATGTTCTTACTTCCACATTTTCCTCATCGGGGTTTGTTTAGGCTGACCTCTCTGTGTGGGATAAGAGAGTTGTGATCACGTCCTATTTTTGGATCCTAAAATGGCATATCATATTCATGAAATGTGTAGCTTTCTTTAAAAGGAATATTTTAATCACCATGTATGAAGATAAAATTGCATGTATAGATCAATTGAAGAAAGATACATCAAATGAGAGTGAACGAAATACATTTCAGCAAAGTTCTTTTTTACACATGGTCTTCAATAAAATGGTGAGATAGAAGTATAACAGATCAATTTTTATGATAATCTTGCATATTTATTTACTAAGGCATTGCCAACTTCAATCTTTGAGAAATTGATATATAACATTACAAGTTGTTGTTTCCAAGATATCGAGTAAAGTTTTAATTAGGGGGAGTGAGATACGTGTTGTAATCTTTTCCTTAACCATGACTTTGTCTCAAATGGGTTTTTCTAGTAAGGTTTTTAATAAGGCCACACTCAAGGCGTATTATGAGATGTGTGTACTCTTTTTCCTTCACTAGGCTGTTTCGCACTTTGTATTTTCTGGTAAGGTTTTAAAGAGGCATGTTATATATGGACATCCAACAGGGAGGGTTATAAATTCATTGAATTTTTAATTATCCATTTACTTAATCATGAACTACTTACATTCATGTATATATATTCCCTAGGTTCTATGAATCATTTTGGATAAAAATGTATCTATTATTTATTACATTCAACATGGTGACTTTCAGAGTGATTTTTCAACCTATAAATAGGATTGTCATTCACATCTAAGAGATACTTGAAGACATTTGAATAATATGATCTCTATATTTTACTTTGTAGCTCTCTTATCTACCTTGCTTGTTCTATATTGTTTATATTTTACAACATTTACTATTTTGAGTTGTTTTTTTTGTAATAAAAAGAACATTAAAAAAACCTATCATAAATTGAAAGTTATTTTATTTTTACTATATTTTACAACATTTACTATTTTGAGTTGGTTTTTTTGTAATAAAAAATTAGAGAAAAAGATTGTTTTTGCATTACAAGGGCCTTTTCTAGTTTTCATATTTTTATGGGAGTAAATATCTCAAAAGGTCACTCAACTGTGAGAAATTATGTAACAAAGTCATTTAACCTTGTTTTGTATCAATAAGATTATTCAACTTAGGTTTTTTCTCTCATAAAATAACTCTACAAAAATTATCATTAAAAATCCATTTTACCCTGTCAACATTTTTAATTTAAGAAATAGTATATGGGACAATAAGCCCTCTTAATCTTATATCATCGACTAGAAATAAGTTAAATTATTTCATATATTATTAAAAAGTCAAAACCAACCTCCTATTGATATGAATTTTGTAACATGCGTGTGAATTTGCCATTACATCAAATTGATTAATTTGCAAGTTTAAGAGTAGCTAAGGTTTTTTAGATGACACCATGATTGTGAATGAGGATTTAGTTATTGTCAAATTGGGATCGCTTGGGATTCGAAGAAAAGAAAAGGATATCAAGTGCATTTGGAGAAATGCTACTTATAAGTTGTATTTTTTAAAATGTTATTTTCTTAACAGTTAAATGGAAAAAGTCTATATCTTCCTGCATTTATATTTCTATATAATTGGAAATGTTAATATTGTGAAATATTATTTTAGTAATTTTTCATATTTGTTATGAAACGAACATAAAAAAAACTATCATAAATTGAAAGTTATTTTTTTACTATATTTATCCTTTCGAAAACATGTTAGGCTTATGTTATGCCAAAACGACATGGAAATAGAATAATTTCTAATTCAAAATTAAGTAAATGAAATATTTTTTTCTTCTTGGTTCGATAAAAGAAAGTTTTCAATACTAATAATACTAAATAAAATGGATTAAGATAATTTGGAGCTGTAAAACATTTTCATGAGACTTTAATGATCAAAAACAAAAACGAAAAAAAGATAAGTGTTCAGAAACTATAAAATAATAATAAGAAGAAAGTAGGGAGAAGAGAGAAGACTTATCAGTTCTTTTGAGGGATAATTTTACAATGAAGAGGGCCCCTCGGGGAAAATTGACTTGGTCCCAAAGTTAGGGTTCCTAAATGTTCTCTAAAAGATAGACATTCACTATATTTGTAACAATCCCCTTGAATGTTTAATTCGTAGATAATGTGTCTCGTTAAAAACCTTACTTAAAAAACTTTTTAAAAAGGATAAACACTGCTGAAGAAAAATAGTATACATATCTAATAGTATGTATCTAGGCTGCCTCATTAAAAACCTTACAAGGAAAATCTAGTGGGACAAAACCTCATAAGGGAAAAAGAGTACAACGAGAATTAACTCCCGCTTTTGAGAACATCATATCCAAAGAATTTAATCTTCACATTCCAAGCTAGTGCACCATCTTCTTGACCTCCTTCCATCCGCGAAGCTGAGGCGGGAGAAAAAGCGTAACTTTTCTCTTGTTTCAGAAGTGGAGTTTGCTGCTATCGTAGATAAAAGTGACAGAATTGATAGAGCGACAGTTGATAGAGACTCGGTGAATAGGTCAGCTACATTGTCACTTGAACGAATCTATTGCACATTTATATCACCGTTCTTTTGGAGCTCATGTGTGTAGAAAAGTTTTTGCGAAATGTGCTTTGTTCTATCTCTTTTTATGAATCCTCTCTTTAGTTGTGCTATACATTTATATCACCATTCTTTTGGAGCTCATGTGTGTAGAAAATTTATTGCGAAATGTGTTTTGTTCTATCTCCTTTGATGAATCCTCCCTTTAGTTGTGCTATGCATGTTGCATTATCTTCACATAAAGTGGTGGGTACTTTGTCACACTCCAAACCACATTTTTCTCGAATGAGATGTATCATGGACCTCAACCACACACATTCTATATTTACTTCAAGAATGGCTATTATCTCTGCATGATTTGATGAAGTGGCTACGATAGACTGCTTTGTAGATCTCCAATATATGGCAGTTGCCCCACATATAATGTATCAACCCGTATTAGGCATATGCTTGTTCTATTCTTGTGATACTTGACATAGCCTTATAGTATAGGTGGGGGACCATGTTTCTTATATGATTAGCGTTGGTTAAAACTAGATCGAAAGGTAATGTGATGCCTTGCACGTTTCAGCATGTGTACTGCAAGTTAACTCTAACGGGTGTATTTAAACTCAAGACAGTAAGGTGCTAATTGAGTTTAAAGTTGAAAGCTAAGTGCTAAGTTAAAGCAAAAGGGATTAATATTTAGAAAATGGAATAAACTAATAGAGATGCTTGCTTGACTTAATTAAGCTAATAGGTGACAAGTAGGTGCATCACCTACTTTGCCTTATTGACCAACCGAAAGGACCAAGTAGGTGCATCACCTACTAAGCCTTTTTGTTTACCATGTAATTGGGCCAAGTGCACTACCACCTACTTGCATTAATTTGGCCCAAGTTAAGTAGAAAAATAAGGGGAAAATGGAAAGCAAGGCTCAGTAGCCTTAAGTCCAAAAAGGCCCAAGTTAAAACGACAAGTAGGTGGGTCACCTACTTGACAATATATGGCCCAAAATTGGCCAAGAAGGTCGGCCATTACACCACCCTTTTAAAGGGATAGAGATCAGATCTGTTGCTCCATTTTTAACTTGCAAAATTTTTAGATTTTTTAAGTTTCCCTCCTGGTTTCTCTTGGCTTCATTCAGCAGTCCTAAAACACCTTGGGGTTGTTCATTATTGTCCCCCTTTTCAAGTAAAAGTTTGAAGGAGAGTTTCAGTTCTTGAAGTACAAGTTTAGAGGATAAATTTTCAGAAACTAAGGTAAGACTATTGCCCATTCTTACCTCTCTTTAAATACAGGTTTGGGGTGGAGAATTTTGTAAATATCTATCAAGAACTAATGGATGGTGATAAATCTTTTAGTCAATATTCTCCTATTATGCTGAAAATTTTTTAAGGATTGATAGTGGCTACCTTATGTACATTGTTGTTGGGGGGCAGTTTGGGTATCTTGGCAAAAGATGCATGAAGTTGTATTAATGTATAGAATAAGGGTGTGGTGGTTCACCATTTATGTGAGGGTCGTATGCGCCTACTTTCCGTCAAGTGATTGGCTACTATTTTTTTTTAGGGCCTTAATGTGATTAGCTGCTAACATCATCTTAATCATGACTTATATTGTAGATTAGCACCCAAGAAGGGAGACTGACTCATGACAGTTGTATTGGTTAGAAAATAAGGTATGTAGGGCTATTCGATTCCATAATCCTTGGCATTAAATCGGATACCTGTGATTAATATCAATAAGTGAATTTCCTAAGTTCTATTCCTAGTAAAGGAAACATAGTGGCTGCGTACGATCTCCAAATAGCTAACAATATTTCCCCCTCTCCATGTATAGAATTGCTTCATTATATGTTTACTACTCTATACTTATGTAATTATCCTCCTATATGCTGGAATAGAAATCGTATTTGCAAAAGCAAGTTTGGTGAATCCTGCTGTTAGTCAGTTGAAGTCAATTGTGTCATTTAAGCTCACAAGTAATGCATTGGTGTTACATAGTTCCTTATGTCATTGTTACTGCCTTGAAGTATTGTTTTCATGTCTTTTACTACTGGTCCAAGGTTCCAAATATCAAACATGATTATGACCACCAAAACAACAATCTCAAAGATTAAAGAATCTAAGTGAAGCAATTTGTATAATTAAGGGTGGCAGCTCAGGGGAGAAAGCCTAGTGTGGGCCGATCCCAGTTGGTATAGAAGGGTGGCAGCTTAGGGGTGAAATCCTAGCATGGGCCGATCCCAATTTGTGTAATTATGAGGACCGCATCCCAGGGGTTAAAATGCCTAGCATGGGTCATCCTCCTCTACCACTGATCAGCTGGTCATTCGTACCACATGCCTTATAAAGATCATTACGCATTGAAATGTAAAGAAAAGAATGTAACATACACGATCCCATAAGAGTTAACAAAGGTGGTCTTCTGTTCTAATTTATGCACACCTATATTGATACTTTGTTTCATTATAACTCTTATTTTATTTATGTTATTGCTTTACATATTCAGTACATTTTTTCGTACTGATGTTCCTCGCGGGGGAAGCTGCATTTCATGCTGCAGGTACTCCAGCTGGTAGACCTCCTCAATAGAAGCATACGACACTCAACTACTTTTGGTGAGCTCCAGATTGATTCGGAGCTTTACTAAGTCCTTGGTGGATTCATTTTGGTATTGTATCGTAGTTAAGGGTAAGGAGGGGTCTGTCCCGACCTACTCTAAGGTTTTCTATCTTTAGAGGCTTTGTAGACTTATGTATATGGTTCAGTTGAGTCTTAACAGGTTGTGGCCTCAATTGCCAAGTCTTGTATATAAGTTTTGGATCTACTTATGTTGGCTGGTAGCGCTGCATCCTATGTGAACTTGTCACAAGATTGTCATAGTTATATGCATAGTGAGCACAGGTTACGTGTTGGTTCTCTCGGGCCTTTAGGGCATTAGGTGCCTATCCGACTTGATGGGATTTGAGGCGTGACAATAGTGGTATTAGAGCATGTTATCCAAGGGAGCCTACAAAGTCATGTCTGTGTAGAGTCTTGCTTATGGATGTGTTGTGCACCACATATATAAATAGGAGGCTATGGGCCATGTAGGAGTTGTCTCCTATATTTCATTTCTTAGATCGTGCAATAGAACGAGTGTTGTAGGCGAATCATATCTAATTTCTAAATTGTTTTATTATAGCAAGGATGCCGGTTACGAGAAGGAGTAAAAGTACTGTAAGCGAGTAGAAGTGGTTGCCCAAGAAGGGACCAGCGAACCACCACCTAGTCAAGCTGGTCAAGGTGAGGCTCAAGATGAGTCTCTATCACAGACTTCCCCGACCCCTCCATCTCCAGAAGATCTAAGGAGGGAAGTAGCACCTCAAGAACCCCCTATTAATGATACCAAGCAAGATTTGAGGAATGCAGTCCAATTATTGACTTGTATAGTTGTTAGGCACGGCCAAAGGCAAGAAGGTCCAGTTGCAGGTACTAGTGGTGTAGATAGAGCAGCAAGCACGCGGATACGTGACTTCCTTAATTTGGACCCTCCATCATTCACCAGGTTCGATCCTAATGAAGATCCACATGACTTTATAGATCAAATCCAACGTACTTTGGATGTTAGGCATGTAAGTGGTAAAGAAGCACTTGGGCTAGCAGCATATATATTAAAGGGTGTGGCTATATTGTGGTATGAAGCTTGGAAGAAATCTAGGGGAACAGATGCACCTTCAGCTACGTGGAAAGATTTCAAAAAGTCATTCCATGACCATTATCTTCCATTCGAGATCCGAGAGGCCCGTGAGGATCAGTTCTTAAATCTCCACCAAGGAAGTATGAGTGTGAGAGAGTACAGTCTCAAATTTAATTCCTTGGCCAGGTATGCTCCTAATGTAGTAGCTACTCTAGGGGATAGAGTTCATCGATATGTGGATAGATTAGATGTATATCTAATTAGAGACTATACCATTGCTTCGTTGAATAAAGATATAAATATAGCAAAGATGCAAGCTTTTGCACAAAATTTGGAGGATCAAAGGCAAAGAAGAAAGACACAAGAGCAGGAAACAGGGCATTCTAAGAAGGCCAGATCCATGGGGCATTTTACACCTTCCCAAGGTGAGTTTAGGCCTCGGTTCTTTAACAGACCTTCTAGGCCATCATCTTTCTACCCTACAGCTAGTGCTCCACCACGGTTTCAAGGGTTTAGGGGCAATCAGTTTGGGCAAAGAAGTGAAACCCAAGGTTCACAAATAGCGGGTCATCAAGAGCAGGGAAATACGAGCCAATCAAGGCCTCCTCGATAGCCTTGTAAACAAAGTGGAAGGAATCATCTAGGTGCATGTAGGTTTGGGACAGATGTTTGTTTTTGGTGTGGTACACCGGGTCATATGATGAGAAATTACCCTCATAGGGTGTGGGTGGTGTGGCACAACCTACTAGATCAGTTGCTGCATCATCATCATCAGCCCCTTCTTTGGGTAGGGGACAACTGCCTACTAGTCGTGGTAGAGGATCTAGGGGAGCAGCTAGTTCCAGTGGAGTTCAGAATAGCACATATGCTTTAGGGGATCGACAAAATTTAGAAGCCTCGTTGGATGTGGTTACAGGTACATTGTCTATCTTTTCACATATTGTATATGCATTAATTGATCTGGGGTCTACACTATCATATGTTACTCCATTGATTGCTGAAAAGTTTAAAAGTACACCAGAATTATTAGTGAAGCCATTTGAAGTGTCTACACCAATTGGTGAGTCTATTATAGCTAGAAGGATTTATCGTAATTGCATTGTAACATTTTGTGATCGTGATACATTAGCTAACCTTATTGAGCTAGAAATGGTAGATTTTGATGTTATAATGGGTATGGATTGGTTAGCTTCTTGTTATGCTACGGTAGATTACCGAACTAAGATGGTGCATTTCCATTTTCCAAAAAAGGCAGTCCTTGAATGGAAAGGTAATATTGGGGCACCAAGAGGTAAATTTATTTCTTATCTTAAGGCAATGAAGATGATGTCCAAAGGATACATATGTCATCTAGTGAGAATAAAAAATATAGATGCGAAGCCACCAACTCTTCAATCCAATTTGGTAGTGAATGAGTTTTCTGATGTATTTCCTGAAGATCTTCCAGGTTTGCCTCCAGAACGAGAAGTAGTGTTTTGTATTGATGTGATTCCAGATACTCAACCTATCTCCATTCCTCCGTATAGAATGGCCCCGGTAGAATTACGGGAGTTGAAGGAGCAATTAAAAGACTTATTAGAAAAAGGATTCATAAGGCCTAGTATGTTCCCATGGGGAGTACCAGTTTTATTGGTATGCAAGAAAGATGGCTCGTTAAGAATGTGTATCGACTACCGGCAGTTGAATAAGGTAACGATTAAGAACAAATATCCCCTCCCTAGAATTGATGATTTGTTTGATCAGTTACAAGGTGCTAGGTGTTTTTCAAAAATCGACCTGAGGTCTGGTTATCACCAAGTGAGGGTCAAACCCAAAGATATACCCAAAACAACTTTTTGAACACGGTATGGTCATTTTTAGTGTTTAGTCAGGTTATTCGGGCTAACAAATGCTCCAGCAGCTTTTATGGATTTGATGAATAGGGTGTTCAAGCCATTTTTAGATGTGTTCGTGATAGTATTCATAGATGAAATTTTGGTCTATTCAAGATCGTAAGAGGACCATGCTAATCACCTACGACAGGTTTTACAAATTCTTCGTGATCGTAAGTTGTATGCCAAATTCTCTAAATGTGAGTTCTGGTTAAAATATGTGGCATTCTTAGGTAATATTGTATCCGATGAAGGAATAATGGTTGATAACCAAAAGATAGAAGCCGTGAAAAACTGGCAAAGACCTACAACGCCTACGGAGATCCGTAGTTTTCTTGGATTGGCAGTTTATTACAAAAGGTTCGTTTAGGGATTCCCTTCCATTGTTGCACCCTTAACAAAGCTAAAACACAAAGAAACCAAGTTTTAGTGGAGTGATGAATGTGAAAGAAGCTTCCAAGAGCTGAAGAATAAGTTAACTTCTACAGTTGTATTGGTACTTCCAAAAGGCACAGAAGGCTATGCAGAGTATTGTGATGCATCGGGAGTGGGCTTAGGTTGTGTATTGATGCAGCATTGTAAAGTAATAGCTTATGGCTCAAGGCAGTTGCGGCCACATGGGAAATATTATCCAACCCATGATCTAGAGCTAGCAACAGTTATGTTTACTTTGAAGATATGGCGCCACTACTTGTATGGAGTTCATGTTGACATATACACTTATCACAAGAGTTTGCAATATATCTTTAAGCAAGGATCTTAATCTGAGGCAGTGAAGATGGTTGGAGCTATTAAAATATTATGACGTTGATATCTTGTATCATCCCGGTAAAGGGAATATAGTAGCTGATGCTTTAAGCCGTAAAATAATGGCAAGAACTTATGGGCAGTCTATGGAAATACAAGGAATAACAAAGGATCTATGCCAACTAGCTAGCTTGGGGATTCGCCTTCTTGAATATCCAGACGAAGGGGTTATTGTGCAAAATGCGGCAGAATCCTCATTAGTAGTGGAAGTGAAGGAGAAGCAGTACACTGATCCTATTCTATTATAGCTTAAGAAGAATGTACAACAGGGTATGACAAAGGCATTTTAGCTTACACAAGAGGGAGTACTTCGATGTCAAAACAGATTGTGTGTACCTAATGTAGATGAATTAAGAAAGAGGATTATGATGGAAGCACATCATTGAAGATATTCTGTCCATTCGGGGAAAACCAAAATATATCATGACTTGAAAGAAATGTTTTGGTGGGCTGACAAGAAGAAGAACATTGCAGAATTCGTGGCTCATTATCCAAATTGTCAATAAGTAAAAGTAAAGCACCAAAAGCCTGGAGGTTATATGCAGTGTATAGAACTTCCAATTTGGAAGTGGAACATAATCAACATGGATTTTGTCACTGGTTTGCCTCGCTCATTTTGGAAGTTTGACTCTATATGGGTAATAGTTGACAGACTCATCAAATCATCACACTTTTTGCCGGTGAAGACTACTTATACAGTTGAAGAGTATGCAAGGTTCTATATTAAAGAGATAGTTCGGCTACATGGAGTGCCAATCTCTATTATATCGGATAGGGGAGCTCAATTCATTGCAAATTTTTGGAAGTCAGTTCAGAAGAGTTTGGGAACACAAGTGAATTTAAGTACAACCTTTCACCCTCAAACAGACGGTCAGGCAGAGCGTACAATTCAAACACTCGAGGATATGATGTGAGCTTGTATATTATACTTCAAATGTAGTTGGGATGATCATTTGTCGTTGATCGAGATTGCATACAACAATAGCTACCATTCAAGTATTAAAATGACACCTTATGAAGCTTTATATGGTAGAAAATGTAGATCCCCAATTGGCTGGTTCGAAACAGGTGAAACTGCCTTATTTGGGCCAGACCTTGTTAATCAAGCTATGGAAAAAGTCAATGTGATACAGCAGCGGCTGGAAACAGCTCAAATTCTACATAAATCATATGCGGATGTTTGAAGGAGAGGACTAGAATTTTCTATATGAGATTGGGTGTTCTTGAAGTGTCACCAATGAAAGGGGTAATGAGGTTTGGTAAAAAGGGAAAGTTGAGTCCACTCTATGTAGGGCCATATAAGATTATCTGAAGAATTGGCCAAGTTGTGTATGAGTTAGAGCTATCTCAAGAGCTTTCAACCGCTTATCTAGTGTTTCATGTCTCAATGCTTCGAAAATGCATAGGTGACCCATCTCTATTACTCCTACTGAAGATGTACAGGTTACGAGACATCTCACTTATGAAGAAGTACCCATTGCTATTCTGGATCGACAAGTTAGGAAGTTAAGAAATAAAGAAGTAGCTTCTATAAAGGTACTATGGAGGAACCAACAAGTAGAAGAAGTTACATGGGAAGCCGAAGAAGCAATGAAATTGAAGTATCCTCATCTCTTCCAGACCAATGAGAAAGATGAAAATGTTGAGTTGAGGCGTTAACAAGTAAGTATAAGTCTATATGTTCAATGTGATTAATATTAGTACTAACTTAGGCTTGAACTTGTTTGGGTTGGATAACCAGGCTAACATTCGAGGACGAATGTTTTAAGGGGGGAAGGATGTAACAACTCGTATTATGCATATGCTTGTTCTATTCTTGTGATACTTGACATAGCCTTATAGTATAAGTGAGGGACCATGTTTATTATATGATTAGCATTGGTTTAAACTAGATTAGAAGATGATGTGATGCCTTGCACGTTTCAGCATGTGTACTACAAGTTAACTCTAACAGAAGTATTTAAACTCGAGAAAATACGGTGGTAATTGAGCTTAAAGTTGAATGTTAAGTGCTAAGTTAAACCAAAAGGGTTTAATATTTACAAAATGGAATAAATTAATCAAGTTGCTTGCTTGACTTAATTAAGCTAGTAGGTGACAAGTAGGTGCATCACCTACTTTGACTTATTGACCAGCCGAAAGGACCAAGTAGGTGCATCAGCTACTAAGACTTTTTTTTTTACCATGTAATTGGGCCAAGTTCACTACCACCTACTTGCATTAATCTGGCCCAAGTTGAGTAGAAGAATAAGGGGAAAATGGACAGCAAGGCCCAATAGTCTTAAGTCCAAAAAGGCCCAAGTTAAAAGGCCAAGTAGGTGGGTCACCTACTTGACAATATATGGCCCAAAATTGGCCAAGAAAGTCGGCCATTACACCTCCTTTTTAAAGGGATAAAGATCATATCTTTTACTCCATTTTTAACTTGCAAATTTTTTTAGATTTCTTAAGTTTCTCTCTTGGTCTCTCTTGGCTTCAATCAGCAGTCCTAAAACACCTTTGGGTTATTGAGTATTGTCCCCCTTTTCAAGTAAAAGTTTGAAGTAGAGTTTTAGTTCTTGAAGTACAAGTTTAGAGGATAAATTTCCATAAACTAAGTTAAGACTACTGCCCATTCTTGCCTCTCTTTAAATACAGGTTTGGGGTGGAGAATATTGTATATATCTATCAAGAACTAATGGATGGTGATAAATCCTTTAGTCAATATTCTCCTATTATGCTAAAAGATTTTTAGGGATTGATAGTGGTTGCCTTATGTATATTGTCCTTGGGGGCAGTTTGGGTATATTGGCAAATGATGCATAAATTTGTATTAACGTATAGAAGAAGGTTGTGGTGGTTCACCATTTGTGTAAGGGTTGTATGGTCCTACTTTCCATCAAGTGTTAGCTACTTTTTTTTTGAGAGCCTTAATGTGATTAGCTGCTGACATCAGCTTAATCATGACTTATATTATAGATTAGCACCCAAGAAGGAAGGCTGACTCGGTACAGTTGTATTGCTCAGTAGGTATGTAGGGCTATTCGATTCCATATCCCTTGGCATGAAATCTGATACTTGCGATTAATATCAATAAGTGAATTTCCTAAGTTCTATTCCTAGTAAAGGAAACATAGTGGCAGCTTACGATCTCCAAATAGGTAACAGTATTTTCCCCTCTCCTTAGTGTATAGAATTGCTTCATTATATGTTTTCTACTCTATACTTGTGTAATTATCCTCCTATGTGCTGGTTTAGAAATGATATTTGCAAAAGCAAGTTTTGTGAATCCTGTTGTTAGTAAGTTGAAGTCAATTGTGTCATTTAAGCTCACAAGTAATGCATTGATGTTACATAGTTCCTTATGTCAATGTTACTGCCTTGAAGTATTGTTTTCCTGTGTTGTACTACTACTCCAGAGTTCCACATATCAAACGTGATTATGACCACCAAAACAAGAAGCTCAAAGATTAAAGAATATAAGTGAAGAAATATGTATAATTAAGGGTGGCAGCTCAAGGGCGAAAGCCTAGTATGGGCTGATCCCAATTGGTATAGAAGGGTGGCAACTCGAGGGCGAGCGCCTAGCATGGGCCGATCCCAATTGGTATAGAAGGGTGGCAGCTCAGGGGCGACAACCTAGCATGGGCTGATCCTAATTGTTATAAAAGGGTGGCAGCTCAGGGGCGAAAGCCTAGCATGGGCCAATCCCAATTTGTGTAATTATGAGGACCGCATCCCAAAGGTTAAAATGCCTAGCATGGGTCATCCTCTTCTACCACTGATCAGTTGGTCATTCGTATCACATGCCTTATAAAGATCATTACCCACAGAAATGTAAAGATAAGAATGTAACATACACGATCCCACAAGAGTTAACATTGGTCTTCTGTTCTGATTTATGCACACATATATTGATACTTGGTTTCATTAGAACTCTTACTTTATTTATACTATTGCCTTACATATTCAGTACATTTTTTCGTACTGACTTTCCTCGCGGGGGAAGCTGCATTTCATGCTGCAGGTACTCTAGCTGGTAGACCTCCTCAATAGGAGCATATGACACTCAACTACTTTTGGTGAGCTCCAGGTTGATTCGGAGCTTTATTGAGTCCTTGGTAGATTTATTTTGGTATTTTATCGTAGTTAAGGGTAAAACGGGGTCTGTCCTGACCTACTCTAAGGTTTTCTATCTTTAGAGGCTTTGTAGACTTATGTATATGGTTCTGTTGCGTCTTAACAAGTTGTGGCCTCAACAGTCAAGTCTTGTATATAAGTTTTGGATTTACTTATGTTGGTTTGTAGCGCTGCATCCTATGTGACCTTGTCACAAGATTGTCATAGTTATATGTATAGAAGCACAGGTTACGTGTAGGTTCTCTCAGGCCTTTAGGACATCGGGTGCCTGTCCGTCTTAATGGGATTTGAGGCGTGACATATAAACACCTAGCCTGTTTGAGGTCAAGCGTTGTGTTGGTCAGTTAAATATCTTGTATCAACATAACCAACAAAATTGGGACTGCATTTGTTAGAATAAAATAAGCTCATATCGGTAGTTCCTTTTAAATATCGTTATATGTGTTTGATCCATTCCCAATGTATCCTAGTAGGAATAAAATTATACTTTGCTAACAAATTAACTAAAAAGGCTATATCAGGCCTCGTAGTGTTAGCAAGATACATTAGTACACCAATTGCACTAAGATATCATACTTCAGAATTGAGGATTTCCTCATTATTTTCTTCAGGTTAGAATGGATCCTTATTCACATCAAGTGAACCAACAACCATTGGAGTACTTAATGGATGCGTCTATCCATGCAAAATCTTTTCAACACTTTTTCTGTGTAGGCAGATTGATGAAAAAAAAAATTGTTTGTCAAATGCTCAATTTGCAAACCAAGACATAATTTTATCCTACCAAGATCTTTCATCTCGAATTTATTCTTTAAATAATCAATTCCTGTTGAAGCCAATAGTTCCAATAAGGTTTATGTCATCAACATAAACAACAAGTATATCAAATTCTAATGTTGTTTTCCTTATAAAAAATACATGGGCAAATTGCATTATTTGTAAAACCTTCCTTAAATAAATACTCACTAAGACAGTTGTGCCACATGTGTCTAGATTGCTTCAAACCATACAATGATCTTTACAATTTAATTGAATACATTTCCCAAGATTTAAACTACTTGCTTTGGTCATCGTAAATCCTTCAAGTATTTTTATATATATCTCATTAACAAGTGATCTATAAAGATAGGTTGTAACCACATTCATCAAATGTGCTTCAAGTATCCCATGGACTGTGAAACAAATGAGATAATTGTAATGTTATTGCATCCATAACGAGTGAGTATGTATCTTCATAATCGCCACCAGGCTTTTGTGAAAATTCATGTGCAACAAGGCATGCTTTATACCTTTGTATTTCATTTTTCTCATTTCTTTTTAGTACAAAAATTAATTTATAGTCAACAGGTTTAATGTCATTAGGTGTTTGAAGTATAGGTCCAAAAACATCACGCTTGATAAGTGAATTCAGTTCTGATTGAATTGCTTCTTGCCATTTTGTTCAACCATTTTTTGTAGACATTCTACAACATATAAAGGTTCAAGATCATCACTATCTTGCATGATTTTTTTGAAACATTATATGCAAAGACATAATCAACCACTATTTCTGATTCCGATTATTTTCAATATCTCTTGAATTTATGAATAGTTCAATATTTTCTTAAGTCTCAATCTCATTGATTCCTTCATGGATATCAGAATTATTCAAATTTTGAATTTCCATATGAGATTCTTTTATAGTGTCATCTTGGCCTTCAACTTTTCCATTTCCTAGGATTGTGATCCTTAGAACCCAATGGTCTACCACGCTTTGAGTGTGCTTTTGACTCATTACGTAAGACACTAGTGGATGGTCATATAGGGACATCAATTTGAATTGGGCCATTCTCTGTAGGAATATGTGATTTAGTAATCCTTTCCAAATATGTAAATGTGTCTGGCATCGGATTTGCAATTTTCTGCATGTGAATGATCTTTTGTACTTCTTGCTCATAAATAGAAGAACATGGATCAAGATGAGAAATTGATAAAATTTTCCACAAAATTTCTCTTTTTATGTCACTATTCCCCCCCCCCCCCTAATTTTGGGAAAATTGTCCTATCAAACTGATAATATGCAAATTGAACAGTAAATATGTCTCCAGTTAATAGTTCAACATAGAGAATAATGGAGGGCAATTAAACCAAACATATATTCCTAACCTTCTTTGAGGGTCCATTTTAGTGCGGTTTGGTGGTGCCACATGCACATGTACATCACATTAAAAAAATTCTTAAATGGGATATATTAGGTTCTTGACCCATAACAAATTGCAATGGAGAAAATTTATAACAATTCATCGGTCTGAGACAAATAAGTGTTGCAGCATGCAAAATTGCATGACCCCTTATAAAAGTGAACAACCTAGTTTGCAGAAGCGATGATCTTTGTAACACCTCGGAAACCAAACCTATTAAAAAATTGTAGAAAATTTACTTGAAGCAGTGAACCACAACAGGTTTCACGGACCGTGATAGGGTGCACCGTCCGTTGACATGCCCGTGGTCTGGAGTTAAACTCCACTAGGCCCAAACGTCAGACCACGGGACCCTTCACGGGTCGTGGTCTTGACGACGAACCATGGTGGTGTCCATAGGGGCTTAGCCATTTGGCCCCCAAGAATAGCTTTAAGACTTCCCCCACCCAAGTAAGGACCACGAGGACCTTCACGGTCCGTGGTCCTGACAATGGGTCGTGGGGGCGTCCGTGAAGGCCATCTAGAAGACCCCCAGACATCAGTCCAAGTGAGGACCACAAGGACCTTCACCGTCCGTGGTCCTCTACACGGAACGTGGTAGGGGGTCGTTGGGCACCTAAACTACGTCGTTTAACCCCTAAACTATGTGGTTTTGGCCAGTTTTAGCATAGAAACATAACTAGAACTTACCTGAGTCAAATCATTCATCAAACCATAGAAACAATTAGGGTGTAAGAGGAGAAAGAGGTCGAGCAACCCTAGATCAAGAACTCAACAAGAGTCCATCAGTTCCAGCCCCAAAATCGAAATATTTCTAAGTGAAATTCATCACCAGGTATGTGGGATTTCACTAGTGGGTTCCTTTCCCATTGGGTCCTTAGATTTCAGTTAGCTTCTTGATTCCCTTATTATTATCTAGACTTAGGGTTTCTAGAACTTTAGTAGAGTATCATGAATTAGCTACTTTAATGATCCGAATAAGATTACATGTTCTTACTCAGTTTCTCGTATGATGTTCAGAACCCTAGTTGTATATATTTGTTAGTTCATGAATTATGCATGCTAGGTTAGATTGTTCAGTTATTCCAGATATACACCTGCTTCAGTTTACGAATGTCACATTATCAGTCATAATTGTTACTTTCTCAGAGTTTTCATGTCACTATTTGAGCTATCCAGTATTACAGAACTTCAGTAATAAAAATGTTAAATTACTTGATCAATTGGAAAGCTTAATATCGAGTGGACTAGGGTCCGACACCCGCAAGTCCTAGAACTACGTGCCCCGTAGGTTGTAAGTCCCCTCTGTGGGCATCATTTTAGTGATCACACCAGCATGCCTTTATACCTCTGGCAGGGTATATTGGGTCCTCTCGATGGGGCGTATACATCGAATTCCACATTTGGCTCATGTGGTTTTATGTTGGTTATTAGTAGCTCCGTTACAGTTCAGTGTGATTGTTGGTAAATTTTAGAAGTATGATTTATTAGAAAGCAAAGAAGTCAAGAAGAATATTGGTAGAAGAACATTTTTATTGATGTCTTCCGATTACATTTATAAGACTGGAATGAAAAACAGAAAGCAGTAAACCACGACTAGCATATTCCTAACTCACAAACTTACTCCTAAATAATAGGAATAGATTGCTAACAACTAATTGACTAAGAGCCTGTTTGGATGGGCTTTTAAGCTGGTCAAACTGGCTGAAAAGCCAGTTTTTGACTTATTAGAGTGTTTGGCAATTATCAAAGTGACTTATTTTAAGTCAAAAATGACTTATTTTAAGCCAAAAACTAAAAGCTAGGTGAGAGGAGCTTTTTTTTTTTAACTTAAAAGCCCTTTTATGTTGACCAAGTATATTACCTTTTTGCCCTTAATTCTTTTATACAATTTCAAAATTGCCCATATTGAATTATTATTGTTATTATTATTATTATTATTATTATTATTATTATTATTATTATTATTATTATTACTATTACTATTATTATTATTTTTATTATTTTTATTATTAAATTATTATTATTATTATTATTATTATTATATTATTACTATTACTATTACTATTATTATTATTATTATTATTACTACTATTACTATTACTATTACTATTATTATAATAATTATTATTATTATTAAATTATTATTATTATTATTATTTTTATTATAATAATTATTATTATATTATTATTATGTTTATTATTATTATAATTATTATTATTATTACTATTACTATTACTATTATTATTATTATTATTATTATTATTACTATTACTATTACTATTATTATTATTATTATTTTATTATTATTATTATTATTATTACTATTATTATTATTTTTATTATTTTTATTATTAAATTATTATTATTATTATTATTACTATTACTATTATTATTATTATTATTATTATAATAATTATTATTATTACTATTACTATTACTATTATTATAATTATTATTATTATTATTAAATTATTATTATTATTATTATGTTTATTATTATTATTATAATAATTATTATTATTATATTATTATTATCTTTATTATTATTATAATAATTATTATTATTACTATTACTATTACTATTATTATTATTATTATTATTATTATTACTATTACTATTATTATAATAATAATAATAATTATTGTTAAATTATTATTATTATTATTATTATGTTTTTTTTATTATTATTATTATAATTATTATAATAATTATTATTATTATATTATTATTATGTTTATTATTATTATAATAATTATTATTATTACTATTACTATTACTATTATTATTATTATTATTATTATTACTATTACTATTACTATTATTATTATTATTTTATTATTATTATTATTATGTTTATTATTATTATAATAATAATTATTATTATTATTATTATTATTATAATTATTATTATTACTATTACTATTACTATTATTATTTTATTATTTTATTATTATTTTATTATTATTACTATTACTATTATTATTATTATTATTTTATTATTATTATTTTATTTTATTATTATTATTTCTGAAATATGAATTTATATTCCTCTTAGATGGTAAAGAAATATGTGAATGATAGGAAAATATTATTACTTATGGATGTAAAACATAAATTAATTTTGTTTTAATTTTTTTAAAGTATAAAAAACCTTAAATTAATCAACTTTTTATCATGTTAACAACTTAAAGGGTATTTCAGACATTTTGATAAAAAAAAGTGTTTACCAGCACTTATTTGCCAAACACATCAACAACTTTTTTTTCAACTGCAGCACTTTTATCCAAACACATAACTACTTATTTTAAAAATAAGTTCAAGCACTTTAAAAAGTTACTTTTTTTAAGTCAATCCAAACGGGCTCTAAGTCTTATCTAATATAAAGCAGTTAAAGTAAAATTAACTGCAGTTGAAAAAGCAAATTCCTAACACTCCTCCTTGCTTTGGAAACTGCAAACTCCAATTTTTTGTTTGAGAAGCTGAAACTTGCTGACTGGTAAAGGCTTAGTGAATATATCTGCCAATTGTTCTTCTGTCTTGCAGTAGACAAGAGTTATATCTCCATCTTTTTGCACTTCTCTTAAGAAAAAAGAACTTGATTTTGAAGTGCTTAGTTCTTCCATGAAACACAGGATTCTGAGATATAACTATTGCTACTTCATTGTCCACGAACACTTTGATGCTTCCAGTTGGTTCCATATGCAAATCAACCAGAATTTTCTTCAGTCACAATTCTTGATTTACTGTTGCTACAGTTGCCACAAACTCAGCTTCGGCAGTAGATTGAGCTATAATATCTTGTTTCTTACAATTCCATGAGAAAATTCCAGAACCAAGTCTAAAACAGTACCCTAAAGTACTCTTTGCATCATCCTTGGAACCACCCCAATCACTGTCGGAATTCCCACAAAGCTTCATAGGTTGACTCTTCTAAAACTTGACTTCATAGGTGATGGTTCCTTTGATGTATCACACAACTCTTTTGGCTGCCTGAAATATACTTCACTAGGACAATGCATGAATCTTGATAAAACACTTACATCATACAATATATCGGGTCTAGTTGATGTCAGATACATTAATCGCCCAATGAAACTTCTGAAGTATGTCTCATCCACCTTTTCGGCTCCATCATCTTTACTCAGTTTATCCTTTTGGTTCTAGGAGTACTAATCTCTTTGAAATTTTCCATTTTGAATTTCTTGAGAATTTCCTTTGCGTACTTTTTCTGGCAAACGAGAAACTCATCTTTTCCTTGTGTAATCTCCATTCCAAGGAAATATGTCATAAGACCAAGATCAGACATTTCAAAAGCTTACATCATATCTTGCTTGAACTCATCAATTAGCTTTTCACTTCTCCCTGTAATCAAAAGGTCATCCACATAAAGAGAAACAACAAGAATCTCACTGCTAGTATGTTTAACATACAGTGTGTATTCTAAAAGACTCTTTTCAAAATCAAGACCGAGCAAATAATCATCTATTCGACTATACCAAGCTCTTGGTGCCTGTTTTAAGCCATAAAGAGCTTTATGTAGTCGATAGACTTTATTTTCCTTTCCATCTATGACAAACCCTTCAGGTTGCTCGACATAAATTTCTTCTTCAAGAATGCCATTAAGAAATAATGATTTGACATCCATCTGATGCACTTTCCAGACACGTTGTGCAGAAACAATTATAAGCAATTTGATCGTGTCAAGCCTAGCAACTGGAGCAAAAGTGTCAGAATAATCTACACTAAAAATCTGCGCATAACCCTTAACTACAAGCCTTGTTTTATGCTTGTTGATTGAACCATCAGTATTTAGCTTGGTTCAGAAGACCCACTTTACCCCAATTACTTTTCTGCCTTGAGGTTTGTCAACAAGCTGCCACGTATTATTTTTTTCGATAATAAACAGCTCCTCCTCCATTGCATTTCTCCACTTGGCGTCTTTGAGAGAATCTTTAGGGTTACCAGGCTCAAGAATCATAACATTGCATCTCTCATATATATCAGAGAGCAATCGAGGTCCCCTAGCTGGTGGATCATCGTCCCTTTCATTTAACCACGAGCTTTTTTTTGGACGGAATTCCTTGAGTCATCCCAATCCCATTCTTCATTCTCCATGAAGTGGACATCTCTGCTGATAACTATCTTCTCACCTTTAGGTTGAAAGATTTTGTACCCTTTTGAAACATGACTGTACCGAATAAAAATGCCCGGGGCAGCCTTTTTATCTAGTTTATCTCGTTTGACCTGTGGTACATAGGTAAAACAAAGACAACCAAACACTTTAAGAAAATGCAGCGGAGGCTTGTATCCATACCATGCTTCAAAAGGAGTTTGATCTTTCATAACTTTTGAGGGAAGTCGATTTTGTAGGAACGCAATTGTATTTGGTGCCTCTGCCCAAAACATCTTTGGCAAATTCTTTTCGTGCAGCATACATCTTGCCATCTCCATGATAAATTAGTTTCTTCTTTCATTAACTCCATTTTGTTCTGAAGTATAAGGAGCAGCAAGTTGACGTTCAATCACTGTTTCTTCACAAAATAGACCAAACTGATGAGAAGTGTACTCCTTGCCATTGTCAGATCGTAAAATTTGAATTTTGCAGCAACTTTCATTTTCCAACTTCGCTTTCAACTTCCAAACAATGCTCTTGACCTCCGATTTGTACCTTAAAAAATAAATCTAGCACATTCGGGTCAGATCATCAATAAAAATAACAGAATAAAGACTACCTTTAAGTGCAAGAGTCCTTTGGGCTCCTCCAATATCGGTGTGAACCAGCTGCAACTTTCTTGTTGCTCTCCAAGTTGCCTTTGTGAATGGAAGTCTACTTTATTTTCCAAATTTAGAAGCCCGACAATTTTTTGAACTCGCTCCCAGTTTTGAAAGGTTCTCGACTATCATCAATTCTTGCATTTTGAGAAGCCCTTGCCCTTGATAATGATAGTGTCCAAGTTTCTTATGCCATAACTCGGAAGCATTTTCTCTTGCCGAATACATCACTTGTTCTTCCTCATATGGATTTAATGAGAAACTTCTACCTCTCATTTTGACTTTAAACAAGTCATGTCCTGAAGCTTCCTTGATCAAGCAATGTTTATCTTCGAAATACAATTTGAAACCTTTTTCTAGCAATTGATCAACACTTAACAAGTTCTGATCTAAATCTGGTACATAATGAACATCAGAAATTGTTTTAGTACCTGATTGTGTTTCAATTGTAATAGTTCCCATTCCTTTTGCCAGAATATGACCGCCATGACCTATTCTGACTTTTGTAACTCTAGTAGGCTTCAAGTCTTTAAAGAGCTCTTTGTCATGAGTCATATGGTTTGTGCATCCACTATCAATCAGCTAAGCCTCAGTTGAAACATTGCTTGCAAAACACGATGCCACAAAGAGTTGATCCTCTTCTTGTTCAATAACAACATGGGCGTCTGTATCTTGCTGCTGCAATTTATTCTTGCAGATAATTGCTTCATGCCCAAGTTGGTTGTAATTACTGTATTTAGCATCCGGCCTTTTCCAAAACTTATACGACGCGTGCCCATTCCTTCAACAATGCTTACAAGGAGGATAGTTTCCTTTAAAGATACCTGCTTTGCTTTTGTTGTTGTAGCGAGCTGCTCCTTCTCCATTTGTTGGATGGTTCTTCTTATTGTTTTTCTTTTTGTATCTTCTACTCTCTTCATGTTTGCCCGCCAATGCTCCCTGTCTAATTCGATATTCTCTCATAACCCTTCTTTGTTCTTGAGCCTGCAAGGAATTCAATAATTCCGCCAAAGTGATTTTTGATAGATCCTTGGTGTTCTCCAAAGTGGTAATGGTGGCTTCAAATCTTTCTGATACAGTAACAAGAATCTTTCCAACAATACGCGAGTCTTTAAACTCAAAACCAAGTAATCTTACTCTGTTTGCTATGCTCATAAGCCTGTCAGAGTATTCTTTAATGGTTTCCGATTCTTTCATCTTCTGTAACTCAAAGTATCTATTGAGATTCAGCGCTTGCATACCTTTGATACAATCATCTCCTTTATATTATGCCTTGAGATGATCCCAGATGGCCTTTGCTGATTTTAGAGACATGTAAGAGTGAAAATTGTTGAAGAGTCTGCTGAAAAAAGACATGCCTTTGCCTTAGATTTTCTGGTTTTCTTGGCCTTGTGAATTTTTAGTTGAGCCATTGTTGGGTTTCCGAGAACTTCATAGTCTTCTTCGATTGCCTCCCAAAGATCTAAAGCATCGAGATAAGCTTCCATCCTCACTGCCCACATGTGAAAATTTTCACTATTGAAGACAAGAGATGCCATTGCCGAGAAACTTGAGCTTTCTTCCATTTTTAATCTTTTGTGGTTTCTGTTTGTGGTGCTTGAGGCACTTGAAACAATCACTCACAAAATTACCCACAGATCCCGCAAGATAAAAAAGCTCTAGATACCAATTGTTGGTAAATTTTAGAAGTATGAGTTATTAGAAAGCAAAGAAGTCAAGAAGAATATTGGTAGAAGAACATTTTTATTGATGTCTTCAGATTACATTTATAAGACTGGAATGAAAAACATAAAGCAGTAAACCACGACTAGCATATTCATAACTCAGTAACTTACTCCTAAATAATAAGAATAGATGGCTAACAACTAATTGACTAAGTCTTATCTAATATAAAGCAGTAAAAGTAAAATTAACTGTAGTTGAAAAAGCAAATTCCTAACACTGATTCTATTGCATTGACAATATTATTAGTGTAGTTCAGTAATCAGTCTCAACATGTTATAAACTTGGTCATTGCATTCAGTATTTCATGTTCCGTGTTCTTAGTTGGTCTCATGCTTATCTCATGTCATTGCTCAGTTATATGCTTTGATTAAGTTGTGTTATTGTTCAGTGTTACTCTATCCTACATGCTCAGTACCTTTCAAGTACTGACGGATACTCTGCGCTACATCTTCTCATGATGTAGGTTTAGGTTCTCAGCTTCCAGATCACGCATAGATCGGTTCCCGATCTTCAGTTCAACAACATCATTGGTGAGTCCTCATTCTTCGAGGACTAGTGACATGATTATTTTATCGATTTTAGCTTTAGTTTCAGATTTACTAGATCTAGCTGGGGCATGTCCCAGCATTTCTAGTCAGTAGAGGTTTTATTTCAGACATAGTTAGTTTCAGCTTTAGTCTTAGAGTTTGACTTTTATCTTGTATTCAAACTCTCAGTTATCTTTATTCAGAATTAGTGTATGGGTATTCGCCATCATTTTAGTTTTATCATGATTTAGCTTCCGCTTAGTTATTATTGATTCATTTTATCTTTTAGTATGCTTATGATTATGCCAACAGGGTTAGCTTGGGGTCACTCGTGATCCTAGGTCCCGTGTTCAGTCCAGGGGTAGCCTCGGGGCGTGACAATCTTGCTATCAACTGCAGACGTTTAATTAATGACTCAGCAAGGCCATTCTGAATATGAACATGAGAAACATGGTGTTCAACTTTTATCCCAATTGATGGGCAATAATCATTAAGTGATTGGGAGGAATACTCTGCAGCATTATCAAGGCGAATAGACTTAATCTGATTATCAAAAAATTGTGCCCTTAATCATATTATTTGTGCCAACAATTTTTCAAATGTCAAGTTACGTGATGACAATAGGCACACATGAGACCATCTAGAAGAAGCATCTATTAGGACCATAAAGTATCTACATGACACACTAGGTGGGTTAATAGGTCCACAAATATTCTCAAGTATATGTTCCAAGAACGCAGGGGACTTAATCTCAACTTTCATTGGTGATGGTCTCACAATTAACTTGACTTGATAACAAGCAGTACAACAAACCTCACCATTTAAAAGATTTTTTAGCTCCTTTAATGGATGTCCATTTAAATTTTCTATAATACATCTCATCATTATAGACCCAGGATGTTCTAGACAATCATGCCAAAGTACAAAAGTATTGAAATCAAGAAACATCTGATTTACTATAGAATATGCCTCAATTGAAATAATTCTTGTCCTATCCAAGCCAGAAGATAAAGAAGAAAACTTTCAATAACGCATGTCTACCCAAAAACATTTTTGGTGATACCAAGTTATTCAAGATTTATTTCATCCATTGATTGGATATGATAACCAGTTTTACGGATATCTTTAAAACTCAACAAGTTTCTCCAAGACTTGGGAGAGAACATAGTATTATTTATGATGAGTTTAGTTCCCCTAGGCAAAATTATTATGGTTCTTCCAAAGCCCTCAATAGTATTAGTACTACCAAAAATTATAGTAACATTTATTTTGCTCATACTTAAATGAGAAAAATATTTCTCATTTTTGAATATCGTATGTGTTGTACCAGAATCAATCAAGCAAATGTGTTCATAATTAGATAATATACTTTGAGAATTGTCCATATCTTCAAATAAAATGAAATAAATGTTTATTAAGCCTTTGTTACAAAGTAAAAGTTAGATAGTATAATAAACTAATAACCATCTTCTAATATGTAATTAATAAAGTAATAAACACATGCATATAGTATACCAATGTACATTTTTTATTTTATTTTTTCTTGCTTATATGAATAAGTTGTGTTACTTGACATTTTTAGAAGTAAAAAAAATTCATTAGCTAGTGTACAATAATTAAATAGATATTCAATAGCTTTTCAATACACTATTTTTGATATACTTAATACACTCAAAATATTAAAAATTCAACCATCATACAATAATAATATACAAAACCTAGTATAATACAAACTAATAGTAATTGTATTATTTATTCACTAGACCGATTTAAGTCTTAGTTTACTATAAACACATAATAGGGTTTAGTGTTGGACTAAAAAATATTCCTCGAAAAATTTTCCAAATATAAAAATCAGCTCAAATATCCGAGTTTCAAATACAAATAAAATGTACATTAATAAGATGCAGTTTTTTTTCTTTTCTTTTCAGCAAACAAATAAAATATACAAAATAAAATTCAAGTCCAATTCAATAATAAATTACAAAACTAATTAATACTAACTAAAAAAAGAAAAACTAACACTCATGTAAACAACTATCTTTACAGGTTTTATTTAATAACTACTAAAAGAAGACAAACAAAATGTTCACTCCTCCATGACAACAAAACCATCACCAATCAAGTGATCTATCTTTCCTTGAGGATGTGCGAAGAAATCTGCAACATCCAAGTGTGTGATGTCAACTTGATTTTTAGAGACAAAATTCGCTTCAGAATTTTTTTGTTTCTTCTTTAGAAAATCTTGTTAAAGTTCAACCAAGTGTTTAACAGTACGATAATCACGTGCACAATGACCTTTTCCACCACATCAAAAACAACCTACCCTAATTGCTTCACGTTTCTCATCCTTTCTTTTGTTTTTTTGATGGTGATTTTTATTTGATGAATGATGAACACCAGGAAAAGAATTTCTTTCTTGACCATAATTATGACCAACGTTCACGTTCACCACCACGATCAGGTCCGTGACCTTTTTCACGCCTTGCATGGTGGGTGTACGCCTCATTCACATCAAGAAGTGATTCAGACATATTAAGTGGATTCTCATTATTTTTCATTAATAAATCATTATTTTGCTCAGCCACGAGAAGATGAGAAATTAGTTAAAAATACTTTTTGAAATCTTTCTCTCGATATTGTTGCTCCAGGAAATCATTTGAGGCATGAAAAATGTAGAACATCTTTTCTATCATATCAGTCTCACTAACCAGTTCTCTACATAGTTTCAACTGAGAAGTGATTTTGAACATGGTAGAATTATACTCTAGACTTAAAGTCTTGTAGCCTTAGATGCATCCAATCATATCGTGCATTTTTTGATGTATGACCATCTTCAAGTGGTCATATCTATTTTTAAGGATACTTGTAACGACCTGTTCCCGTCGTTATGAAAAAACCAATGGAGAAAGAATTGGGACAAGAAAACTTTTGAGTAGTAACTTGGGAATTCCTAGCCTGGTCCAGATTTGGACGAAATTTGAGTCAATATGGTCTAGGAAAATTTGTTATTTCATGAGAGATTTAATAATGAATTTCATGACATGAGTGGATAGCCAAGACGTTACGGAAACCATGCAACTTTACGGAATCAAATTGGGGCGAGTAGAACTCCCAAAACTAATCTTAGCGTAAACAGGTAGTTTTTGAATGTCAAGGGTTGAAAGTGTGTTGTTAAATGGGGGCTTGGAACTCAAATTCAAACATTGTGTCTCCGTGCAGGCCGTTGTAGCGGGATGGGTCCCGCTATAACGGGATGGGTCCTGCTGTAACGGCATAGTCCCGACATAAATAAGGTAAATACCCCCAAAAATGTCATTTTTTGCAATAGTTCATTCTTGACTAGCAATTAATGGTGGAAAAGGTCCTAAATTGGGTATTGGGATATTGGGTTTGGCTTAGGGTTAATAATGTTGATAATAATCTGGGTAATTAGGCCTCGTTTATTGATCCATGTGTTAATTGTTTGTTTTTAGACCACGAACAAGTGAAAACAATTAGGAAAGGAAAGATTCATGTTTCTTAGGAGGATTCAAAATTGGGTTTGAGGTAGGTGATGATTTGATTTCATGTTTGTGTGTTGTATATGGGTAATTGCTTCATTGTAATGCATGTATGTATGTAAATGTAGCACTATTGATCAAACCTAATGTAAATGAGTATGAATGAATGATTGTATGTCATGAATCAACACTTGATTCTATGATTATGAAAATATTCATTGTGTTTGTGATTGTGGTACGATGATTTGATCACGTGTCACGTTCCGACACACTAACTTAGATCGGGTGCCACGTTTCAGCGCATTTATGGGATCGGGTGTCACGTCCGGCACACTAATTGGGATCAAGTACCACGTTTTGGTACGCTAACAGTTTGGAAATGGGTTCCATAAGAGGACCATTGAATTGTGTTGTGTATCTACTTGTGATGATTACGTTCATATATAGTGGTGATTGATATTGGAAGACTATATGTTGCTCTAAAATGATAACCAATGTGTATATATATTTTGTACATGTCAGGTTTACTATGTTGTGACTTCTTATATATGTTTCGCTTACTGGAATAGTTGTGTGATCCTACTTTTACACTATGGTTGTATACTGATACTACATTTGCTAGTTATTTGATAAGTACAGGGCATCTTCAGCCGGCTATTGATAAACCTCAGCTAGGAGATCAGTGATCGAGACCAGATTTCAAGGGTAAACCAGTTCTTTCAGGCTTCCACGACATCCTTCATTTTTGTTTACTCCATTCTCTTTGGACTCAGACTATTGTTAGATTTTTCTTATTATTAGTTTTGGGTTGTACCCATTTCCTTAGACTTTTTGAATTTAGACGTTTTGGTACAATGACTTTCAGGTTCTAAGGGTTAATACTTCCGCATTAGTTTGGTTAGTTATTTGTTTAAACCTTTGGAGTTTATGGGAACTCTGTATTTCTTTTGGTCATTTAAACCTCCTTCTATATCTTTAAATGTTTAGTTATTGGGTCAGCTTACTAGTATTAATGGTTCTCCCATCATAGGGTTAGTGTGGGTTGCAATCACAATGGTTTGGGTTGTGACAAAGTTGGTATTAGTGCCCTAGGTTCATTGATCTCATTGTACCAAAACGAGTCTAGTAGAGTCTTATGAAATGGTACTGAGACGTTTTTACTTTTCTTCGAGAGGCAATAGGACTTTAGGAAAAACTCATTTCTTTCTACTTCTTTCGTGTTATGACTTGAATTTAATTGGTATCTAGGTGACACAAATTGGTATCTCAATTTCTTCGCTCGATTTTCGCATCTGGTAAGTAATTAAGTTGTAAAGGTGGAAACAACAACACCAACAATAGAAAATGTGTCCTTGGAAATAGGTTTGTTTCTCTGACTCACTGTGGGCAGAGACAAACATGAGCTTTTTATTATGTTCTTAAGGTTGAAACCTTCATTCTTCATGGGTACTGAATATGAAGATGTTTAGGATTTTCCTTGTTGACTGTCATGAGTTGCTTTATAAGATGAATATAGTGGAGAGGTTTGGGGTTGAGTTTATGACATATCAATGCAAGGGAGACACCAAATTGTGGTGGTGGTCTGATGTTGAGTGCCGACTAGAAAATGCACTACTCGTGACTTGGGAAACACTTTATAACTTAATGTATGGAGAAGTATATACCCTGAACTTTGAGGGATAGGAGGAGAGATGAGTTTCTGAATATGGAGAAACATAATTTATTTGCTGCAGCCTTTAAGGCAAAGGTTTATGTTTTATCCAAATATGGTACTCCACTTTGTTTCAGTCTAGAAGTGAAAATTCATCGTGTTTTGAAGGGATTAAAGTAAGATTTGCATATTTAAGCTTATAAGTGGCTATTTTAGCGAAAATCTTTTCAGGATGTGATTTGTTTGGTGACGGAAATAGAAAGGGGTTGTCATGCCCGGAGCATACACCCTAGGCAGGACTGGCACTCAAGAACCATTGCTTGCCCCAAGCAAACCCTTTGCCTAGCTAACTACTCAACGGAAAATATAAACACAAGGAAATAGTCTTAAATAAGGGACTTATGAAATAAACTTAGAATGTCTTAAAAGAAACATTCAGACTAGTCAAGATGGCAACTTAAGTCTCAAAATATAAGCCAATAATAAAATAGTGACAAATGAACTAACTGCCTGACCATCAATGGAGCCTCTAATAACTGAGATGGATTTCAGGACAAGACCCACGACATCCTAATGAACTAAATACTGAAAGAAATAAAAGAGATCCTCCGGAAGCAAGGAGGCCCACCAACAACTATGGAGCTCAACTAGAATCAACAATGCATTGGATGCTGATCCTGGTTACCTGTATCTATATCATAAAATGATGAAGGTCAAATGGCGTCATTACATTGAATGTATGACTATGCGAAGGGAATACTAAAACAAGACATAAGCTTTAAAAGGAACTGAAAGAACAAACCTGGTCTTAACTCAACACAACTGAACTGAACTGAACTGAACTGAACTTATTTCAATGTAAAGCAATAACATAAACGCAATATAAAGAAAAACTTTTCAATCATGGATATCAACTTTGTGTATTTAGAAATACAATAATACTATGTATGTATTCAAAGATACAATATAAACTCTGAGATGTCTATAAAAATACAAAATATTGCTATGGGAGTTTCTCTAATTGACAACCATCACTTAAGATCTATTGTGATGATACAATGTTTTGCCTCACGCTGCCAGGGACGTCCTATACCTTGTCGTGGGTATAGAACCTGACTACTAAGAGGATCCACCAGTCTATGCTAAACAACACTAAGGAATCATCTAAAAAGTATGACCATTTTCTACCCATGGTGGCTACATGGTTTATGGGGGCTGGGAGTTGTCTGAACTCTCCTCGATATCGGTGTTCAATACTACTCTCAAAATATGATACTAGCTCTTATTTTTAAAAACATACTTCTTTTTGTGGTTTGAGATAATTGCTCAAAACTTAGCTCAAAGGCTCATCTTGGAACTCAAAATTTCCTCTCTTGCTTAATTGTGAAAGCCTTTACTATTTAACTGAAAACTAGCTCAAAGGCTCTTTTGGAAATCAAGGTTTCCTTTCTTCTTTAAATGTGAAAACATTTTACTCTTTGGGAATACATAGTCCTAATATATTCTTTTGAAGAAATGAACTTCAAATTTTACTCTTTACTCATCTCAAAACTCAAGTCTTAAAACAAAGTTAAAACATTTGTAAAAGACTTTTGGAAGACTCTATGAACTTCTCTTGACTTGGCTCTTAACTTCTCTTGACTTAACTCTTAACTTTCCTTGAATTGAATCATGAATTCAAGGATTGTCATTTGTGATATGAAATATGTCATGATGAGAAAAGATCAAGAAAACACTGTCTGGAAGCAAGTCCGTGATGCGGAGATGCATTTTAATATTTGGTCGCCAAATAAATTTTGAGGTAGAAGGGTCCGTCACCGCTCTGCGACGCGGAGAAATTTTTTCCAATCCTCTGGAACAGGTCCGCGTCGCGGACCTAGTACCTAGATTTCCCGATTTGTTCCTTCTTCCTTTTCTAACCCCAATTAGCCTAAATTTGATTATTTTTCTCAATTATTCTTTAGATTCAGATAGCCAGTATATGTACAAAAGAATCTAATCAAACAAAACTCTAAAATCAATAGGATTCCATCAAAAACTCAATAATCTCATCAGATCTCAAGAACGAAAGTCAATATCAAGAACACAATTCAAGATTTTCAAACGTTAAACTTTCTAGACCAAATTTCGCTGAACTAAACATGATTAGCGCATGGGTAAAAGAAACCAACACTATGAAAGTTTCACATACCTATGTAGGGATCAACCCTTGGTGAAATGACTTCGATTCCGCAAGAAATCTCCAAGACACTTGACTTTTCTCCTCTTGAGTTCTTCGATTAAAAACCCTAGCGTGAAATCTTTGAGTGCGTAAACTGAAATAACTCATTTTAGACCCCAAATAATTTACTAAAAATGGATTTAATTAATTGGGTAATTAAAAGACCAAAATACCCTTTTAAAATCCGATTGACTTTCCTTATTCAGACATCCCAACTTCAAAGGGGCATATCTCCCTCATACGAACTCGAAATCGATAAAACTCGGTGGGGTTGGAAAATATAATTCAAAGATCTTTCCTAAGGTATCTTGTAGCACACCTAACTCATCCTGATGTAGGAGTTATGGTTGTTTGAAGTTGACCCAAAGTTCATACTTAGATTAACTTTGTCAAACTTTTCAAATTTGATTATTTCAAACTACGATTTCTTTCTAATTCTAAGTCTTTCTAGTAGCGGGGTGTTACAATATGTCCCCCTTGGGAATATTCATCCTCGAATGAGATTACTCTTAGTAGGCTAAGGCATAACATCTAACACCTATCTCAAACACCCAACAAGCAAACTGTAAATACAACATGCCAACTTAAAATAAAAGCCAAGAAAATGAATATTACCTTAATTTTGAAATTCTCTGAATTCGAAGAGATGTGGGTATCTATTCTTGATATCCTCCTCAGCTTCCCAATAGCTTCCTCAACAAATTGATTCCTCCACAAAACTTTGACTGATCTATTTCCTTGGTCCTCAACTTGCGAACTTGGCCATCTAAGATCTGAACATGAATCTCCTCATAAGACAAGCTATCCTTAATACCAATATCTTCAGTTGGTATAATCAATGAAGGATCGCCCATACACTTCTTCAACATAAAAATATAGAACACTGGATGAACTGCTGCTAACTCTTGGGGTAGCTCCAACTCATAATCTATGTTACCAATCCTTTTGGATATTCTGTAAGGACCAATATACCGGGGACTAAGTTTCCCCTTCTTCCCAAATCTCATAACACCCTTCATGGGTGAAACTTTCAAGTACATCCAATCATCTACTTCTAACTCTAAGTCCCTTCTCCTAACATCTATGTAGGATTTCTGACGACTCTGCGCTATTTTCAACCTCTCTTGAATAACATTCACTTTCTTCATAGCTTGATGAACTAAGTCTGGTCCTATCAACCCAGATTCACCAACCTCAAACCATCCAATTTGAGATCTACACATTTTCATATTCATTGTGTGAAAAGGGGATTTTGTTTGAAGTAAGGGTACTAGTTACATTGTTGAAGAGTTGGTACCTTGGTGATAGTGAAACAGTGTATATTGTGTCTCTATTGGTCGATCTTTGTGATATCTTGATCCGCATGAGTTAGCATGTTGAGTCAAAGAGAAAAGATTTTCACTCAAAAAGGGAGTTGGGATAGAAAGCCATATGATTATGTATGCTTGAATGTATGTTTCTACACAAGTGTCATTTAGAGTCATAGTGTATCGTTTAAGGACAAACAACGAATTTAAGTTGAGGGTGTTCATATACCATGAGTTTATAGTATTTTCAATACATTTCACTTAAGAGTTATGTGTGTCTAGAGCCATTTTGTATTAGAACTAATGATTATTGTGCTATGTTTGCAGGAAATAGACTTGGACGAGGTTGAGAGAGACAGCAACTGAATTTATGTAGAAGGAGCCATCTATGGAGGTGACCTACGGACCGTAGGTCCAGTCATGATCCGTAGGTTAGTGTCGTAGATGGAGCATCAGGAAAGTCTTGACCAAGTGTGGAACCACGGAAGCCATTGACGGACCGTAGGTCGACCTACGGGCTGTCCTGCAAGTCCGTCATTTGTATCAAAAAAGTTTGAGTTCAAGTACCTGATGAAAAAGTGTAAGTGAGGAGCCACGAGAGGGGACCTACGGTCCGTTCTGCAGGTCCATCGTTTGCACCTGAAAGTTGAAGGTTCCAAGCTTTTGAGAAATTGTCTAAGTCCTGAGCAACGGAAGGGACCTAAGGACCGTAGGTCGATCCACGGTCTGTAGGTCAGTCTCGTCGATTGAAGCTGCGTCCAACAGTTTTATTTCGCTATTTTGTTTCCTTTTTATTTGGGACTATGTTTTCTATAAATAGGGTATGTAAACTTCGTTTTGGGGGGTTAGCTACTATTATTAACTTTTAGTTCTTGGTGTGTTCTTGGGAATTAACTTGCAAACAATAGCAATTTGATTTCCTATTTTTGGTTTGTAAAGATTCTTGCTTTGAATTTCAATTGGAGATTCTGGGCTTCTTCTACTCATTACGTAAGTTCATGAATTCTTCTCCTACGAATATGAATTGTGTTCTAGCTATTATGGGTAACTAAATCCACAACTAGGGTTGTGAGAACCATGAGCGATTAACAAAGTATGAATAGTAACTAACTAATTCTTGAATAGTGGTATTGCATGCATTGATAATTCTTTCATCTAGAAGTCTTTTTAGCTGTGTGCAACGTTAGAACTCGCCTTGTTGCTACTTATAGGACCAAGGAGGTAGTTAATAACAAAAGAACTATCAACATAGATTTAGTGTGATACTATCTAATAGTCTAATGTTAATTGGTGCGAGGGTGAAAACTAAGCCATACATTGATGTGATGTCTAATATGAGGTAAAGGTATGGGTTAGTAAATTATACACAAGTAGCCGGACCAAGGTGCGGGGTGAAATTCTCTATTTCCCAGAGCAAGGACTTAGAGATACATATCTTACCACTTTGCATGTGATACACTAGGAAAGGATTACTATTACTAGGATTATCACGTTATAAGCTTATAGGGAACACATACAACCTAGTTTCTCTCTCTCATTGATAACAACTAAAGTCGAATCTTGCTCACTTGTTCTCTAAACTACAATCAGTTAGTTGTTACACGACCCCCCCCCCCTTTACTTACTTGTCTTGGAAATCAGTTGACTAAACGAATATAATCATAAGTTAAGTTTAAGTCTAAACCATATTCCTCGTGGGATCTACCCCAACCTACAAGTTGGGTTCTTTGCTTGATAATGATCGCTTATACTTCTTTAGGGAAATGTAATTTGAGCATATCACTAAGCACTGATATTCCAGCCAGTTATGAGGTTCCTCTGGCTACTACGACCAGAGATGTTTCTAGGGCTGATGATGCAGATGTTGAGTCTAAGGCGAAGACTGGTGAGGAGGAGATAGGTGTCCGTGATGATATTGTACATGATGATTTGGAAGATCTTGAGGATGCCATGGTGGAGACTGTTGTGCAGGCATCCCTCAGAAAGATGTCGATGGTGGGCTCTAGTGGAGCCAAGGATGTTGATGAGCCGGGAATTGATGCCGCGACAGATGAGTTACAAACATGCAAACTTCACCTTAGGCTTAGCCTAGAAGTATGATTTTCTATACTCCATTTTTGTTACTTTTTAGACTTTTTCTTATTTCATTTCATTTTAGGACAACTGCTATTTTTGTTTGGCGTGGTGAGGTATTTTAATACCTACCTCTATTGGGCTATTTTTGTGTATATATTTTTTTGTGGTTTTGGTTTGTGAATGTTGGATATTATCTTGTGTTTATATACATATATATATATATATATATATATATATATCTTGGTTTTTTATCTGCATTGGTCCATTGTTTTTGTTGTGCAAATGGTTTTGAACCGATTTTAATTTTTTTGCCACCTCTCAATGTGTGTGAATGTGGTTGTTTTCGTGCAAATTTGAGTGTCAGTTGTGGCCAATACTGACGACTTGAATAGTGCCTCAATTGAACAATATGAGTGTGCGGTTACAATGAGGCAAATTGAGTTACTTAGGTCATATGTGAACTTCTAGCATCTCGTTGTGAGTAGCTAGTTATTGAGTTGATCTCTTGTGATGATCATTGCACGCTAGCTGAAAATTATAGAGTCTTGTTTGATGATTGTGTCGAATGCCATGTGTGGTGAGGTTGTCTTGAAATATGTGCTAGATGATACCTAGAACTTGCCTTGTTTGTCATATTGATTAATTGAAGCGAGCGATTGAAATGATCTTAGGCACAATTTTTTAAGAGTGAACCTAATTTGATAATATACCTCTTTGTGGATACCTTGTGAGAAGTGTGAACCTTGCTTGACACCCTTAGAGCCTATCCTTTTCTTTGGAAGAAACTTGAACAACTTTGACCACTTTGTCCCATCACCTATAACCTTCATTAAGTTTTGGTTAGTTTGAATAGCCAACTTAGGCAAAAAGCATATGTTGGGGTGTGGTGAAAAAGGAGGAAAGTAAAAAAAAATTGTGAAAAATCCCCCTTTTTGATGGAGTGTTTTGAAAGAGATGGAACCCCTCCATGTAAAAAAAAAGAGAAAGAAAAGAAAAAGGTGAACATGGAAAAAGACTGAAAAAGAGAAAAATTCGTGAAATAAAGTGTGTGAAAGGAGAGTAAAAGAAATGGGGTATCCAAGGATTCATGCTTACTTGAATAATAGGGTGGATTGTGAACATGTTTGAATGAGAATGAAAAGGAGAAAAAGTGATTTTCAGGCCATACTTAATAAAGGTAGAAGCCACTAAGCAATGATCATACCTTTACATGCAGCCCCGTTACAAGCCTTGAAGAGACCTTTGTGATCTTGAGTGAGCTGAAAAGAATGTTGATTGGAAAATAAGGGCAAGCCTATCAGTAGAATCATGCATGTGTTCATCTTTGTGAGTGTGAGAGTCGTATTTGATTCCGAGATTATAAATTTTTGATAAAATTTGTGTGAACGTGGAATCATTCTTGGTGTGAGGGCATTTGAATTCTTTTGCAGAGCTTGAACTTGCATTTGAAGGAAGCATTGTGAGCTGGAGTCTATTTGATAATGGTAAGTAACAATTTGAACTTTAGAGTGCACAATTGAACATTGTATGTGTAGTTTGAACCTCTTGTGTGCATTTGTGTTGAGTCTTGAGTAGCACTGTTTGTAGACATCCTTGTTGAACTGATTGATTTTGAGTTTTACTTGATGACAAACAAAAGTTTAAGTTGGGGGTATTGATGAGTCTGAGATTTCGACTCATTTAACCCTTTGTTTTCATAGTTTTATTGTCCTCAATGCCTAATTTATGCTCTAAACTGGTGTTAAAGTGTTGATCTGGAGCAATGAAGGGTAAGGAGCAAGGCAAGACATTACCGGGCAAAAAGGAGCGAAAAAGTTGAAGAAGTTGAAGGAAGGCAATCCTGGTGATCGCCAAGACCACTCGGCGAGCTGCCGAGTGGCTCTTTAGCTCGCCTAAAGTTTTAGCGTGCCAAACCTGGTGAAGAACCTACTTGGCGATGGAAATGGACAGTCGGCGAATCGCCGAATGGATCGACGACCTCGATCATGATCGCCTAAAGTCACAGAACCCTGAGGATAAAAAGTCAAGGCAAATGGGAGATGGAATAAAGCATAGGGCGCGTCGCCGACTCGGTCGGCGATGCTTGACTTACTTTACCTAATGGTCCTGAAGGCAAAAATCTGTGAAATTATAAATTGAAATTTGAAAAGCAGAAAAGGGAGTTTTTGGAAAGAGAGTTGTGTAGAGTTCCGAGAGTTTTGAGTTTTTCTTTGAGTTTTTGAAGCCTTTCCTAGTTTTCCATTGTAGAACTTAGAGCTCTTGAGAATTGGTTTTGAGGACTTGCCATTTGGGTTTTTGAATTAAGTTGATTTGAAGCATTGTAGAGACTTGGAACCATTACCCAATTCATGGCTAACATAATTGGTAATTGTTTCTTCATTTTTATGATGTGTGGCTAAAACCACAATTCTTGGGGTGTGATCATGTGATCAATTGGTGATAACCCGACCTAAGGTCAATCTTGGAAAAGTAACTCGCTCCTTGGAGTTGGTCAAAGAAATCATCTATCCTTGGGAGAGGATAGTTATTCTTAATGGTCACCTTATTCAATTGCCGGTAGTCAATTCACGTACGAAGTGAACCATCTTTCTTCTTAACGAACAAAACTGGTGCACCTCATGGAGAGATACTTGGTCAGATAAACCCTTATCTGTAACGACTCAGAAAACTAGTAGGTGAAATTAGAGCCCAACAAGTGTGTTGTTGAGTTTGATGTGGGATGTTATGTTGTAAAATGAGTTCTCAAGTTTAGGTTGAGGGGTTAATGGGTTAAACATCAAGGTACAACTCCCCAAGGACCAACTAACTGTCCTTGAGGAGGATCCCAAGGCTGCCCCAAGAACCAAAAAGCTGTCAAAATATGAGGACCTATGCCCCATAGGTCCATCCACGCCCCTTGGAACCCATCCTTAGTTCAAGGCACCAAATGAGGAGTTCCTGAACCAAACCACGGGCGTGCAGTACGGGGTGTAACTCCACTCACGATCCATGGGTTGATGGGCATAGGTCACCACTGAAAAGGCAACCGAGGTTTGCCATTAGAGGGGCAATCTAGTAAATTCCAAATTAATTAGTTATGGGTTGGGGACAGTTTATACTATTTTATTTCACTTATTTAATGCTTTCTAAACTATTAATCACCCTTTACAACTCATTATTCCCAAAACTCAAAAATAGAAACTACCTCCTCTCCAAATAATTCTCTCTTTAGAAACCACCATTGAAGAAGAAGAAGTCAAGGTTTAGAGCTCAAGAGTTCATTTTTTCTCTTCAATTTCATGAGGAAGACTCCATTAAGGTATGGTAGTTTTCATCCTTGGTTACTTTCCACTCAAGGAGTCCCTTCAAAACATGATTTCAAAGTTTCCAAAATCTCCCAAAAGTTATGGTTTCAATCTAACTCATGGGTTCAAATTCAAAACGTTTTCAAAGGTTTATTTATGACGAATTATGATTGAATTGATGAATGAATGATGATTTATGATGAATTTCACCTATGAACCCATGATTCCCCCAAAATACTAAATTGTGAATTTGTGATTTGGGATTGATTGATTATGGAAGCATGTGAAGATATTAAGTCTATATTGATTTAGTTTATTGAAATATGTCATTATGCATGCCTAAATTGTAGTATTCTAGGTGTGTTGGGGAATTGTGATTCATGGCCTTGAAGGGCAAAGTATAAAGGATTGATGTATGATCATGATGTTATGTATATGCTTGTGATTTCAACGAAAGTAATGTGATCATGTCTACAATGCAATTGTGTTATTATTGAAAGGTTATTCTCAATTATACATTTATGAATGATGAAGATAGAATGTGAAAGATTTCTTCAATGTAATGTTACATCTTGAATCAGTAGGCTTAGGGCATCCTCTTCTTGTGTAAATGAAAGTAATGTTGATTGATGTAATTTGAATTGGTAGGCTTAGGGAAATCCTCTTCTTGTGTAAATGAATGTGATCTTGATTGAAGTACCTTGAATTGGTAGGCTTAGGCATCCTCTTCTTGAGTAACTAATGTATCTTGACTTAATGAACAGTGAATCGGTAGACCTAATAGTGGTAGCCCTTTCATAAATGACTAATGAAGTATTATATGGCTTTGTCTTGAATCGGTATACCTAATGTTGGTTGCCCTTTCAAGAGGAGTCTATGAATGAATGTAATGATAAACCTTGAATCGATAGACCTAATGGTGGTAGCTCTTTCATGTGTGAAATGATGAACCTTGAATTGGTAGACCTAATGGTGGTGGCCCTTTCTTGAGGATTCAATTAGTTATCCTCATAATGTACCTTGAATCGGTAGACCTAATGGTGGTGGCCCTTTCATGTGTAATGTACTTTGGGTCAGTAGACCTAATGTTGGTAGCCCTCTCAAGTACAATAATGTTAATGTGAGTGAACTACTCTATGGGAATGGAGGCTAAGTACCGAGTGGATATGGTAGGATGGAAGCTCTCCCTACGTGAGGTCGGGTTTCAATGAACATCTTTCTTATCCCATAACTATGTGCCTGCATAGGTTATTAGCTAGCGGATCCACCTAAGCTAAAATGTTACCGGTCCTACCTTAGGCAAGTAGACCAACCTTTTACGGTGTAGGATAGACACCGGATTCCATTTAAAGCTCACATGGTCTATGTCGGTTAATGTTATTTCCATCATGTGAGATACGTGCTATGATTGCTTGAGAGGTTCTATGAAGTGTGGGTGGTAGTATGGGATGCCATCCGTGCATTGCACGAGTAGGATTTGAGAGGGATATGGTGTGATTCTCCAATGTCTTAATGTCTAATGAATGAATGTGCTCTTAATGAAGCTAACAAGAATGTTGATTTAAAGGCTTAATGTAATGATGAATGCTTTACTTGGAAATGTTATTATGAGTTACTTTCCTTGTCATGACTTATGAAATGTATGTGTTCCTTATGTATGATTATTGATTAAAGATAAGTATGAAAAATGGTAAGTTCATCTAAGGTGACCTCAAAGTGGTACTTATTAGGAATAGTAGTATGGGATGCTATTCTTACATTGCACAAGTATAGCTTAGGGTTACTTAAGGTGAATGTTCTAATGTGGTGTAATGACTTTTATGATGATTATACTTGTATCTTATGCCTTTTGCTAAAGTTCGTGATGTTTTCTCAAAATTGGCATATAGCATGGTTTTCAACCAAAATGTCCTTTTTAAGCATGGTTTTTGCATGGCTATCATACTTAGTTCATTTTTATGTGCTAACCCATATTTCTACCTTTTTCTACAAAGTGTAGGTTCCGGCATTTGAGTTGATTCCTTCTAGTTCAAAGGGCTTGGATTGAGTTCTTCCAAAGCTTGTGGTAGGTCCTCATGGATCTGAGGACAAGTGCTTTATTGATGTTTCATGTCTTTCACTGTACTAGATACTTTTTAGACTTTCTATTGTAAGGGTCGTGACCCTACTTTTGATTCAAGATGTTTTTAGATGGCCATGTGAGATAAGTAGACTTCTGTTGTTTTAAACGATGTTTTCGATTGTATGGATTTAAAGAAAAGTTTTAGATTCTGCACTATTTTTATTATCTTATGTGATGACATTCTATGAGGCTTGTATGAGACTTTTCTGAGTCTTATACGTCGTGTCACGTCTGGGGTATAGGTTCGGGTCGTGACATTATTCAACAAATCTTTCAATTGCTCCTTTAATTCCTTAAGTTCTACTGGAGCCATTCTATAAGGAGGAATAGAAATAGGTTTTGTATCTGAGAGAAGGTCAATAACGAAATCTATTTCCCTTTCTGGAGGAATACCGAGTAAATCATCTGGGAACACTTCCGAATACTCATTAACAACGAGGACCGACTCAAGAGTAGGGGTTTCAGAACTCACATCCCTCACCCTAACTAGATGGTATATGCAACCCTTAGAAATCATCTTTCTAGCTTTAAGACAAGAAATAAATTGACTCTTAGGCATAAAATCTCCCCCTATCCACTCTAGGATAGGCTCATTTGGAAACTGAAATCGGATTACACGGGTTCTACAATCAATAGAGGCATAACAAGAGTGCAGCCAATCCCTACCAAGGATAACATCAAAATCTAGCATATCAAGCTCTACCAAATCAACAAGAGTAACTCTATGGGACAAGGAGACAGGACACTTTCTATAAACCCTCTTAGCCACAGTAGAATCACCAACAGGAGTAGAGACAAAAAAGGGTCTAACAACACAGCAGGGAACACATCAAATCTCATAGCCACATACGGCATCAGAAAAGACAAGGTAGCATCGGGATCAAGTAAAGCATAAACATCAATTTGAAAGACATTCAACATACCGGTCACCACATTGGGAGAACCATCTTGTTCACCATGAGTCTGAAGTGCATAGAACCTATTTTGCTTGGGAGTATTAGTACAGAACCATTTGGACCGGATGAAGGATAGGGTTGAGCCCTACGACGACTATCTCCCTCATTCTTAGCAACTGAAGGACAATCTCTTATCTTGTAGTCCATCTTACCACAACCAAAATAATCATTGTAACCCGCTAGACATTTACCTTCATGCTTTCTACGACACTTAGCACAATTTGGCAATAAACAGCCACTACCATTTCCTCCTTTTGAGGCTTAGGGTCAGACACCCTCTCTTTGTTAAACTTAGGAGAATTAGAGGAACCTTGCCCAGAATACCTTTGTCAAAACCTAGGACGATCATGTCTATCGGACCTTGCATAAAAGAAATTCCCATCATCGGTTCTAGCCCTCTTTGGCTCCCTAGAACTCTCCTCAAATTTCTCCTCTTCAATCTCTTTGGCATGAACCATAAGACGAAAAATATCTATGTCATGGACAAGCATAGTTTACGGCACTACTTCACTACCAATTCAGACACACTTGAAATGAACTTGCTCATCCTTGCCCTAGAATAGGTAACTATAGAAGGAGCATATTTTGACAATTGAGTGAACCTCAAAGCATATTCTGTCACACTCATGTTCCCTTGTCGGATATTAATAAACTCAAGCACTTTTACCTCCATCATCATGATAGAACATATCAAGAAAAGCCGACTTAAACCCTTCTCACTCTAAGGGACCCGCATCTTCCGATCTTGCTTCCTTTTATTGGTTAAACCAAATTTGAGCCAGACCTTTAAGTTCATAAGTGGATAATTCTGCCTTTTCCACTGGAGTAACTCCCATAATAGACAACACCTTATAAACCTCATCGATGAACTCTTAAGGATCTTTCTCAACCTTAGAACTATAGAATTCCATAGGATTCATCCTTGTAAAGTCCCTCACTCCAGATGTCGTCGTACCCACATTTGAGTTCATGGGGATTAGAACCTCCCTATTGGCTTGGGCCGTCATGGCTTGAGTCAACACTTGTAAAGCAGTCCAAAACTCCCCATTAGTCACTTGCTCGTCCAAAGGGTCAACCGGAGCTTGAGGAGGAGCTTCTTGACTTGCATTGTCTCCCTTATACCTTCTAGCATAATTCCTTCAAGTAGTTATATAATGTTGACCATCGGGTAGCGATTAGGAGAAAGACCTTATAGAGTTAAACTTTATCGCACGACTTAGAGTAATGAAGAAGTGAAGTTTCTTAAACATCTTGTAGCCTCTTATTCATAAATGTGGTGCACTTCACACTCATGAACAAGACTCTAATTGACGTGGTTTTGAGACATTATAAAACCTTTCTAAACTTTGTGCTTTGATACCAAGTTTGTCACGACCCAAAGGTACCCCCCTAGACGTAACATGGCATACAAGACCCCGAGAGGCCTCATATAAGATACTTAGCATTCATAGTCAAGATAATAGAAAATTGATAAGATTTAAATCATTTTCAACAATACCAAAGTTTTATAAAACGAAGCGGAAGTCTTATACACTTGTCTCAAAAACCATCTAATACAAAAGATTCTTGGGACACAACCTATACAAAAATGTTCAAATCTTAAAATGAAAAGAACATAAGGAAATGGTGGACAAATCCTCGAATGCAATGAGGACTCGCCAATCTTTAATCTTGACTCTACCATGGATCCTAGCCACAAGGATGAGAGTCGGGAACGTCGGACCCTACATTTCGATATGAAATGTAGGCAAGAGTATGTGTTAGTACAAGAATGTACTAAATATGATAACTTGCACAAACATAAACATAAACATAAGAGTAAGACAACATAAGTCATAAAGCATAATCAATGCACATAATATATCATATCAACATATAAGGAGTACTTCTTGAAGTAACCTCAATTCATACTTAGCCAAGACATGGGTAATCCTCCATTAGTCTTATCATACATATCTAGCTTATATTTTACAAACATGGGGAATCGCCTCCTGCCTCATTATGAAGGAACATGAGTAGTCGCCTCTAGTCCTCCTTACTTTGGGATCATGGGTACTCGCCTCTAGTCCAACATACTTTAGGATCGTGGGTACTCGCCTCTAGTCATTTCATCATATGTTATGGGTATTCGCCTATAGTCTTTCTATAAAGGATCATGGGTACTCACCTCTTATCCAATTCATATTACATGAACGTGGGTAGTCGCCTCTTTTTCAACTTCAAGGAATAAGGGTAATCGCTTGTTATTCTATTCTAAGGAATATGGGTAATCGCGTCATATCATTTTCATTAGAGGCCATGGGTGATCGCCTCTAGCCTCATCAATTTCTTAGTCTTTAGCTTAGATTCATTTTAAGTGAGCAATCATTTCAACCAAGAATCATTCAATGTGAGAAAACCTTTCATATTCATACATAAGCAATTCAGGTGGGAACTATCCCTTCAACAACAATAACATCAATAATCAACAATTCATAACATTTATGCTTCACTCTCAAAGTAATACATCTCATAATCATCATATATGCTTCACTCTCAAAGAAATTCATAATGTACCTTGTTTATTCTATAAGAATACATATAAATCCATAAATTCTCCTTTCATGGATCAAAACCCATTTACATCAATTTCACCTTAGAAACATGGGCTAAGCTTGGGTACATGTAAATTCATCAGGAAAAGCATAGAATCCTCTCAATTCATGCATGAACATTCATAATCCAATCAATTGGATCAACATACATAAAGACCCACAACTTGGAAGAAAACCCTAACTCAAATTGGGAAATTTATACTTTTCAATTATGGAATCATAGGGGCTCCATGGATGCTAGTATTCCATGGATGAATAAAGTTATCATACCTTTCTAACAAAGCCCAAAAAGCCCTTGAAGAATGGAGACTTGACCTTGAACCCTAGCTTCAAAATTCTTTTTCAACTTCTAGAGAGAGAAATATTTGGAGAGGAAGAACTTTGGTCTTCCTTTTTAGAAGTTTTGGAGAATGAGTTGAATGAACTAGTTTAGGGGGGTTAAAATCACTTATATAGAGGTATTAGACATAGGAAACACAATGTAGTATAAATATAAAATAATAAAGACCCAACTGCCCTAAAAATAACTACCAGCCCACGACCCACGACCCTGATTGACGGACCATGCTCTGACCAATAGTCCATGCTTCTGGTCCATCGTTTAGGGTCAGAAAGTTGAATTTGAGGTCTTGGATCATGGACCATGGTCTGATAGATGATCTATTGGTCAGTGTAACACTCTGGAAACTAGTAGGCTCAACTAGAGCTTCACATAAGGGTTAGAGTCGTAAACATACCTCCATGTACCTAAAAATATAGGGTTTTGTGTTATAGCATCAAGGTACGATCCCCAAGGACCAACCATGGGTCCTTGAGGAAAGACCCTTAGAAGGCTTCCTGGCAGTAGTGACCCACGGAGGTGACCCACGCCCTATGGGTTAACCCATGCCCCGTGGGTGACGGGTTGTGGGTCAAGCCTACAAAAAAGCCTCAGAACCTCAACCCACGGCTCACCAGCATGCCACATGGGTCCATCCATGTACTGTGGTCATGGGGTCGTGAATGAGGCCTAAAATTGCCTTTTGGCAGTTACACTTAGGGGCATTTTGGGAATTCCTAGTTTTTAATTAATATTAAGTGACATCATTTTGAAGTAAATTAGACTAACTATATAAGGTTTTTAAGTAACCAAATTAAGTCATCCAAGCCATTATTCAAAAAAATCCCAAAAGAACTCATTCTCTCCAAAAATTCTCTGTCTAAAACTTCAAGGAAGAAGAAGAAAGCAGTTGGAGCTAGGGTTTGAATGGGAAAGCTTTTCTACTAAAATTCTTTGGAGATTCATAGCTACAGTATGGTAGCTCTTCATCCATGGATGAAATCCATCCATAAAGTCCCATCAGAACTCAATTTTGAAGATAGAAGTTCCCCAAAAGTTAGGGTTTGACTCCAAGTCATGGGTTCCTTTCCAAAATGATTCTAATGATTTAATTACTTTATATTATAATTGAATTGATGATTTATTATGGTTTTATGTTGAATTCCCCCAAGAATCCATGAAATCCCCATATTCCCAATTTATGACCTTGTGATGTGGGTAAATTAATGAAAGAAGGATATTATGAGATTATGCTTGTAGTAATTGAGTTATTTGAATTATGATTATATCCATGTCTAATGTGGTAATTTTAGATGTGGCGATTGAATGTAATCTATGGTCCTTGAAGGGCAAATTATAAGAATTATGCATGATTATGAGATTTATGTATATGCTTTAAAAACACTTTGAGAGTGAAGTGTCCATGATTATGATGATGTTGTTGTGTTGATTGAAAGGCTATTCTCATGAACACATAATGAACATAATGTGAAAGGTTTTCTCACATAATGGAGATTCTAGGTTGAAAGGCAATTCTCACCTAATAGAATCTAATGTTATATGTAGACATAGACGGTAAATGGTTATTCTCAAGCATGAGCTAATGAGCTATCCTAATGAAACAAGTTATGACTTAATAAGTACTATGTGGGATAAATGCTTAGCAGCGAGTGGATATTGAATATGAGATGGAAGCTCTCATGTTAAGAAAGGCCGGGTTTCTAGAGGTAATCTCATGAGATGGAAGCTCCCCCGGTAAGAAAGGTTGGGTTTCTAGTAACAATCTCCTTATCTCATAAACTACGTGCCCTTATAGGATATCTAGCTAGTGGAACCACCTAAAGCTAACAAACAATGGGCTTACCTTAGGCAAGTAGAACGACCCTTTTCTGTGTGGGTAACACCTAATTCCATGTTAAGCTCACATGGTCTATGTCGATTAAGGCTTATTCCCATTATGAACAAGAATACGAATTATGAACTATGGTTACTCAAGAAGATTTACTTAGCATGGGTGGAATTATGGGAACTTATTCATGCATTGCACAAGTATGCTTTGAGGGTACTTATGGTATGTTTCTCTTATGATGTGATGATCTATGAAATGAATATGCTTATGAGTTATGCTTTTCCATTATCTTCAAAATGATGTTTTAACTTGGTAAATTGCATTCATTCAACTAAAATGTCCCTTTTAGCATGTTTTCATGATTTTTATGCATGGCTATCATACTTAGTGCATTTTTGTACTAACCCATATTTTCCTACACTTTCCCCAAGTGTAGGGTCCGGTTCTCAAGGTGGTCCCCATTATGGCTAGAGCTTGGATTTGATCATTTCTCCAAGCTTGTTGGTGAGTCCTCATGATTCAAGGACGGATATTATTAGTGTAGTTTCGTTCTCATATTTCCTTTTCGGGTTGTATGGGTTGTGTCCCTATTTGATTCAAGGATTGTTATAGATGGCTATATTAAGACAAGTCTAGATTTCCACTTTACTTTTATGAAAAACTTTTTAAGACTTGAAATGTGTTTTTAATCTTATTGTTCTAATGCTTTATGTAATGATATGCTAAGTGGTTTACATGGTGTCCTTCGGGGTATTATGTGCCTTGTTACGTCTAGGGGGTACCCTTGTGTCGTGACAAACTTTGTATCAGAGCACAAGGTTTAGAATGATTCGAGGACGATGTCTCATAAGCCACATCTAGTAGAGTCTTGTTCATGAGTGTGAAGAGCTCCACATTTATGAATAAGAGGCTATAAGATGTTTAGAAAATTTATTTTCTTTCATTACTCTTAAGTTGTGCCTTAGAGTTTAACTCAATAAAGTCCCTCTCATAGTCCTTATCTTATGTTTTAAGGATATGAATTCATGAAGGGCTAACATAAGAAGAATGAAGGGTGACAATGTGAATGAAGAAGCTCCTCAAGCCAATCAAGCTCCGATTAATCCTTCAGCTATGTCGGATGTGGAGGTTAGGTTGGATTTTCAAATGTTGGCCCAAGCTTTGACTACTCAAGCTCAAGCGATGACGGCTCAGGACAATAGAGATGTTGTGATTCATGTGAGCCCTAATGTGAATTCGGCTGCTTTAAGGGTTAGGGATTTTGCTAGATAAACCCTCCCAAATTTCATGGCTCCAAATTGGAAGAGGACCCTCAAGAGTTTGTGGAAGAGGCTTATAAAATACTTGTTATTATAGTGGTGACTTCGGTAGAGAAAGCGGTGTTAGCCGCTTACCAATTGAAGAGTGTTGCCCAAGTATGGTATAATCAATAGAAGAACAATAGGCTGGTAGGAGCGGGTCCCAGGGAAGTGTTTAAATCAGCGTTTCTTGATAGATTCTTTCCCTGAGAGCTGAGGAAAGCTAAGGTGGAAAAATTCATTAACCTTAGGCAGGGTAGCATGAGTGTTAAGAAGTATGCCTTGAAATTTAGCCAACTATCCAAGATAAGTAGTTTTTTGACGGGTGTGTCCGGCTTGGTAGTAAAAGAATGTCGTTCGGCAAAGCTCCATCATGATATGGATATCTCACGTCATATGTTGTATTCCCAAAAAATAGAGGAAGAGAAACTCAATAAAAAGAATAGGGAGGCGAAAAGAGCTAGGACCGGTGATGGGAACTTCTCCAATGCTAAGTCTGATGGACAAGGTCGACCAAGGTTCAAGCAAAGATTTTCCAACCAAGGCTTCTCTAGTTCTCCAAGGGTCAACAAGGATAGGGTTTCCAATGCTAAACCTCAAGGAGGAAATAGTGGTGGTTCTTATGTGAATAGGCCTAATTGTGCAAAATGTGGGAAGAATCATGATGGTAAGTGCCTAGTCGGCACCGATGTTTGTTTTGGTTGTGGTAAGGGTGGCCATCAATTTAAGAATTGCCCAACACTTACGGCCAAGGAGTTAGAAGGCAAGCAAGCTCCTCTTAGCAGTTCAAACTCCAATGCTCCAAAGCAAAACCACTTTTATGTTGTTCGAACCCGAGGTGACCAAGAAAGCTCCCCGGATATGGTAATCGGTATGTTAAAAATATTTCTTATTAATGTTTATGCTTTATTAGATCCCGATGCTACTTTGTCCTTTGTCACATCTTATGTGGCTATGAAGTTTGATATGCTCCCCGAAGTGTTATTAGAACCTTTTTCGGTCTCTACCCCAGTTTGTGACTCGGTGGTGGCTAAAAGAGTCTATAAGGGATGTCCCATTTCCTTATCCCATAGAGTTACTTTGGTGGATTTGCTAGAGTTGGACATGTTAGACTTTGATGTGATTTTGGGTATGGATTGGTTGCATGCATGTTATGCCTCTATCGATTGTAGGACTCGGGTGGTTAAATTCCAAATTCCAAATGAGCCTATCTTAGAGTGGAAAGGGGGAAATTCTATGCCTAGAGGTCAATTTTTCTCTTGCCTTAAAGCTAGGAAGATGATCTCCCAAGGGTATATTTACCATCTTGTTAGGGTGAGGGATGTTGAATCTGAAACCCTTTCTCTAGAGTTGATTCCGATAGTGAATGAGTTTTTAGAAGTCTTTCCCAATGATTTACCTGGTATTCCTCCCTAGCGGGAAATAGATTTTGGTATTACGTTTTATCGAATACGCAACCTATCTCGATTCCTTCTTATAGAATGTCTTATGTTGAGTTGAAAGAGAAACTAAAGGATTTATTAGTTAAGGGCTTCATCTGACCGAGTATCTCTCCATGGGGTGCTCCCGTGTCGTTTGTTAGAAAGAAGGATGGGTCACTTCAAATGTGCATCTACTATCGACAATTTAATAAAGTGACCATCAAGAATAAATATCCCCTTCCGAGAATTGATGATTTGTTTGACCAACTTCAAGGGGCTAGCTATTTCTCTAAGATTGATCTTTGTTTGGGTTATCACCAATTGAGGGTGAGAGGGGATGATATTCCAAAGATGACCTTTAGAGCCTGGTATGGTCACTATGAGTTTGTGGTAATGTCATTTGAGTTGACTAATGCTCCAGCGACATTTATGGATTTGATGAATAGAGTGTTTAGGCAATACCTAGACATGTTTGTGATTGTGTTTATCGATGATATCTTGATCTACTCAAGGAGTGAGAATGAACATGAGGACCATTTGAGAATTGTATTGCAAGTTCTTAAGGACCAACAACTTTTTTGCAAAGTTTAGCAAGTGTGAATTTTGGTCAAGGTCTGTAGCTTTCCTTGGTCATATTGTGTCAAGTGAGGGTATTGAGGTAGATCCTGAGAAAACGGATATGATCAAGAGTTGTCCTAGACCTTTAACTCCATTTGACATTATAAGATTTTTGGGTTTGGTCGGTTACTATAGGAGGTTTGTTGAGGGGTTTTCTTCCATTGCTTCTCTATTGAAGGCTTTGACTCAAAAGAAAGCTAAGTTTGTGTGGTCGGAAGCTTGTGAGGAAAGTTTCCTATAGTTGAAAGATAGACTTACCTTTACTCCGGTGTTGACCTTACTGCAAGGTACGAATGGTTTTGTGGTATATTTTGATGCCTCTAGAGTGGGGTTGGGATGTGTCCTTATGCAAAACGGTAAAGTGATTGCTAATGCTTCAAGGAAACTTAAGGTCCATGAGAAGAATTATCCGACCGATGATCTTGAATTAGTGGCGGTTGTGTTTGCCTTAAAAATATGGAGGCATTATTTGTAAGGGGTCCATGCGGATGTTTTCACCGATCACAAGAGTCTTCCATATGTGTTTAGTCTAAAGGACTTGAATCTTCGTCAACAAAGGTGGTTAGAACTCTTGAAGGATTATGATATGAGTGTCCTTTATAACCCTGGCAAAGCTAATGTTGTAGCGGATGCACTTAGTAGATTGTCCATGAGTAGTGTGGCTCATGTAGAGGATCAAAAGAAAGAATTGGTTCGTGGGGTGCATAGATTGGCCCGACTAGGTGTCTAACTAGTGGATTCCACCAAGGGTGGTGTCATGGTCCATAATGGTTCCGAATCATCCTTTTTGATGGATTTGAAGTATAAACAAGGCCTTGATCCTATATTAGTTGAGTTGAAAGAGTCGATACTCAAGAAGTCTATTGAGGATTTCCCCCAAGGGGGAGATGGGATGCTTAGGTACCAAGGTCGGTTATGTGTTTCGGATGTTGATGGGTTGAGATAACAAATTCTAGAGGAAGCTCGTAGTTATTGATATTCTGTTCATTCGGGAGACACCAAGATGTACCCTGATCTACGGGAAGTCTATTGGTGGAATGGTATGAAGAAAGTTATTACGGGATTTGTAGCCAAATGTCCTAATTGTCAACTAGTTAAGGTTGAGCATCGAAGGCCGGGAGGTTTATCCCAAAATATAAGTATCCCCACTTGGAAGTGGGAAGATGTAAACATGGACTTTATTGTGGGATTGCCTTGCACCCGAAGGCAACATGATTCTATTTGGGTCATTATAGATCGGATGACAAAATCAGCCCACTTTATTCCCATCAAAGTTTATTATTTGGCGGAAGACTATGCTAAGTTGTACATAAGTGAAATGGTGAAATTGCATGGAGTTCCTCTATCTATTATTTCGGATCGGGGTACTCAATTCACTTCTCACTTTTGGAAGTCATTCCAAAAAGGGCTTGGTACTAATGTTAAGCTTAGCACGGCTTTTCATCCCCAAACCGATGGGTAAGCGGAGTGTACCATCCAAACATTAGAAGATATGTTGAGGGCATGCTTTATAGATTTCTAGGGTAATTGGGATGACCACTTGTCATTAATAGATTTTGCCTACAATAATAGTTATCACTCAAAGTATCGGTACGGCTCCCTTTGAAGCCTTGTATGGTAGGAGATGTAGGTCTCCGGTTTGTTGGTTTGAGGTGGGTGAAATTGCTCTTGTTGGTCCCGAATTGGTTTATGAAGCCATTGAGAAAGTTCGGCTCATTAGAGAGAGGTTGATAATGGCTCAAAGTAGACAAAAGTCTTATGCCAATGTGATAAAAAGGGATCTAGAATTTGAAGTTAATGAATGGGTCTATTTGAAAATCTCACCCATGAAAGGTGTGATGAGTTTTGGCAAGAAGGTAAACTTAGTCCCTGGTATGTAGGCCCATACCAATTTTTGAAATGAGTTGGTAAAGTTGCCTATGACTTGGCTTTGCCAAATGAGTTGGCCTCGCTTCATCCGGTATTTCATATTTCTATGCTTAAGAAGTGTATTGGAGATCCGGTATCCATTATTCCCCTAAAAGGGTTGGTAGTTGAGGAAAGTATTTCATATGAAGAGGTTTCGGTAGAGATCTTAGATCGGCAAGTCAAGAGATTGAGAAACAAGGAAATAGCTTTCGTGAAGGTTTTATGGAGAAATAACATAGTTAAGGGTGCTACTTTGGAGGACAAAGCCGACATTAAGTCGCGATATCCTCATCTCTTTCCTTCTACTCCTATTCAAGCTTGAGGTAAATAGTTCCTCTTGAGTTTTAGTGTTTTGGGAGTTATGTGTGTTATATGTGTTTTTCCATGATTTTCTTATGTTATGCATGTTCTTGAGAAATTCATGTTTAGTAAGAAAATGAGTTTTCATGATTTATGTTCCTCATCTTGTTGTTCATTTAGTATGAGTTGCCTATTTGACTTCATGAGATGAGTTGATGAACATGCTTTAGTATGCTTTTGAGAGTAATTGCATATTGGCTTCGTGATATTGTGTTGAGCATACCTTTAGTTGGAGAAGGTAGTTCCTCCTATGAATATGAGAAATATTGAGTTTCATGCATAATGAGTTGTTAGATGTAGTTACTACTTCCTTGTGTTGAATTAATTATGTTTGAGATGGAGTTGAAGTTTCCCCCTTTGAATTGTGCATTATTTTGTTGTTTCATGCATGTTAGGCTGCTAGTTTTTTAGTGTTTAATTTCGTAAGGTGTCTAGATCGTCATTTGAGGATGAATGTTCCCAAGAGGGAGATACTATAACACACCGAAACCTGGTAGGCTAAACTGGAGCTTAACATGAGGGTTAGAGTCATAAACGTACCCAAACCTAAAAATATAGGGTTTCATGTTAGAACATCAAGGTACGACCCCAAGGACCAACCATGGGTCCTTGAGGAAAGACCCTTAGAAGGCTACTTTACAATGACCCACGGAGGTGACCCACGCCTCAAGGATCAGTCCACACCCCGTAGGTGAGGGGTCATGGGTCAAGCCTGCAAAAACAGGCTTTAGAACCTCAACCCATGGTTCACCAGCACGTCACATGGGTCCATCCAAGGACCGTGGCGTGGGGTCTTGGGTGAGTCCTGAAACTACCTTTTGACAGTTACACTTAGGGGTATTTTAGGGATTCCCTGTTTTTAATTAATATTCAGTGACATCGTTTTGCAGTAAATTAGACTAACTATATAAGGTTTATAAGTAACCAAATTAAGTCATCCAAGCCATTATTCATAAAATTCCCAAAAGAACTCATCCTCTCCAAAAATTCTCTCTCTAAAACTTCAATGAAGAAGAAGAAGGAAGTTGGAGCTAGGGTTTAAGGGAGCAAGCTTTTCTACTCAAATTCTTTGGAGATTGATAGCTAAGGTATGGTAGCTCTTCATCAATGGATAGAATCCATTCATGGAGTCCCTTCAAAACTAAATTTCAAAGATAGAAGTTTCCCCAAAAAGCTAGGGTGTGACTCCAAGTCATGGATTCCCTTCAAAACCAATTCTAACGATTTAATTAATTTATATTATGATTGAATTGATTATTTATTATGGTTTTATGTTGAAATCCCCCAAGAATCCATGAAATCCCCATATTCCCAATTTATGACCTTGTGATGTGGGTGAATTGATGAAAGAAGGAAATTATGAGAATATGTTTGTAGTAATATAGTAATATGAATTATGATTATATCCATGTCTAATGCAGTAATTATAGATGTGGTGATTGAATGTGATCTATGGTCCTTCAAGGGCAAAGTATCGGAACTATTCATGATTATGATCATGAACACATAATGAACATAATGTGAAAGGTTTTCTCACATAATGGAGATTCTAGGTTAAAAGGCAATTCTCACCTAATTAAATCTAATGTTATATGTAGACATGGACGGTGAAAGGTTATTCTCACGCATGATCTAAGGAGTTATCCTAATGAAACAAGTTATGACTTAATAAGTACTCTGTGGGATAAATGCTTAGCAACAAGTTGATATTGAATATGAGATGGAAGTTCCCCCGTTAAGAAAGGTCGGGTTTCTAGTAACAATCTCCTTATCCCATAAACTACGTGTCCCTGTAGGATATTGAACTAGTGGAACCACCTAAAGCTAACAAACGACGGTCTTACCTTAGGCAAGTAGGACAACCCTTTTCAGTGTGGGTAACACCGGATTCCATGTTAAGCTCACATGGTCTATGTCAATTAAAGCTTATTCCAGTATGAACAGGAATACGAATTATGAACTATGGTTACTCAAGAAGCTTTATTTAGCATGGGTGGGATTATGGGATCTTATTCATGCATTGCACAAGTATATTTTGAGGGTACTTATGGTATGTTTCTCTTATGATGTGATGATCTATGAAATGAATATGCTTATGACTTATGCTTTTTCATTATCTTCAAAATGATCCTTTAACTTGGTAAATTGCATGCATTCAACTAAAATGTCCCTTTTAGCATGTTTTCATGATTTTTATGCATGGTTATCATACTTGGTGCATTTTTTGTACTAACCCATATTTTCCTACATTTTCCCCAAGTGTAGGGTCCGGTTCTCAAGGTGGTCTCCATTGTGGCTAGAGCTTGGATTTGATCATTTCTCCTAGCTTGTTGGTGAGTCCTTATGATTTGAGGATGGATATTATCATTGTAGTTTCGTTCTCTTATTTCCTTTTCGAACGATGTTGTATGGGTTGTGTCGCTATTTGATTCAAGGATTGTAATAGATTTCTATATTGAGACAAGTCTAGACTTCCGCTTTGCTTTTATGAAAAACTTTTTAAGACCTGAAATTTGTTTTTACTCTTATTGTTCTAATGCTTTATGTTATGATATGCTAAGTGGCTTACATGGTGCCCTTCGGGGTATTATAGTCCTGCTACGTCTAGGGGCTATCCTTGGGTCGTGACTGTTAGGTTGTGGTTCCTAGACCTTTGGATAGTGTTTGGGTGGCCAACACACGGACCACACCTACGGTATGTGGTTCACCTTACAGGCTGTGGTTGGCCTCTATGGTTGGCACCTAAATTTTCCTGAAGCTTTGCTATGTGTAGGAGGTGTTGATCTCCTATAGGTTGGTTTGAAGTGGGTGAAGTGGCTTTGATAGGTCCCGAGTTGGTACATAAGGCTATGGAGAAAGTTAGGCTTATTAGAGAAAGGTTGAAAACGGCTCAAAGTCGACAAAAGTGATATGCCAATGTTAGGAGAAGAGATCTTGAGTTCAATGTGAATGATTGGGTCTACTTGAAAATTTCTCCCATGAAGGGTGTAATGAGATTTGGAAAGAAAGGGAAGCTTAGTCCCCGTTATATGGGCCCATATCAGATTTTGAGGCATATTGGTAAAGTTACTTATGAACTTGAATTGCCTAATGACTTGGCATCGGCGCATCTAATTTTCCATGATTCCATGTTGAAGAAATGTGTTGAAGATCCAACATCTATAGTTCCATTAGAACGTTTGGGAGTAAAAGAGAATCTTTCTTATGAAGAAGTTCTGGTCAAGATTTTAGACTGGCAAGTTAAGAAGTTGAGAAACAAGCAAGTTGCTTTCGTAAAGGTTCTTTGAAGGAATCAATTAGTTGAGGATGCTACATTGGAGGCCGAGGCTGATATGATATCCTGTTATCCTCATCTCTTTCCCTCCGTCCCTATTCTAGCTTAAGGTATCCAGTTCCTCATGGTTTACTCTTTTGGTGTCATGTGTCTTAGATATTCTTATGATTCCTCATTTATGTATGTTCATGAAAAACTTGATTATGAGAAAATGAGTTACTTTGATTGATTTCTTCATGTGTATGTGCATTTGAGTATGAGTTGCATGTAAACCTTATGAAATGATGTTTTGAACATGCTTTAGCTTGCAGTTGATGTTTCCTCCTCAGATATGTGCATTTATGTGATTGCATTCATGTTGGGCTGCTAGGTCCAGTTCCTACCCTCTTTTTAATGTTTTGAAACTCATTCGAGGACGAATGTTCCAAAGGGGGAGATATTGTAACACCCAGGATTAGAGAAAGGTTAGAAAGGAGTTAAGCGGCAAGTTAATAACCTTAAAGTGGAGTATGGAACCCTCCATATAGCCCTAGATGGGCCGTGTAGGGGACTAGAGTCTGTTAAGAGGCTCGTGGTAAGTTTCCAGAACCTGCCCCAAGCAGGTGTCACTCACACGGATGCCCAAAGTCCCGTGGTGATGTTGACGAACCATCAAATGGGTCATCAAGTAGCCTAATCAGAAGGGGTTTCTCCTCTAGTTATTCTTAAAGGCCACGGATGTCTAAACAGTCTGTGGAGCATCACACAGACCATAAAGTCGTCCGTGAATGAGACTTGTCAGACTTAGAGTTAAGGGTCAACTTCAAATGATCATATTTTCAACACAAAATGAATTAGGTATCCCATGACCTATCAAATTAAAGATCTTTGGTTCCTCTTTCCAACGCCACCAAGTTTGCCTAATTTCAATCTCGGAGTAAAAATATATGCCCAAAATAGTGAAGCTTTTTCGCACAAAGAATCTTCACGACCCACTTGACGGGCCGTGGTGCTCTAGAGGGTCCGTGAAGTCCTTCTAGAGAGTCAATTCGGTTGTTTGAAGTTAGGGTCGTTCCAGTCTTTTCCCAATTATTTTAACTCAACACTACGTCATTTTACCTTCTACCCTAAGCCCAATATAATGATTTTTATCCCTAAAATCATCCAATTCTATTAATTCTTCTAAAATTACAAAATTGATCAAGTTCATCCTCTCAAATATTTCTCTCTCTAAGGAAGCAGAAGAAGTCTAGGATTTCAAGATCAAGCCTCCAAATTCACCATTAATTGCAAGATTTTGGCATCAAGGTATGATAGTGTTAACCTATGGAGCCTGAAACGACCCCAAAAATGCCCGAAAATGTGCTTCGGAAACACCTATAATTGTAATTTCCATATATCTCAAAATCCGTGCATGATTTCGAAAATCCGACTTCATATTCTTGTTTAGGGGGTCAAATTGAGTGGGGAATGGGTCTAACCCAAATTTTAGAGCAACCGTATCAAAATCCAAAATTTCCAAGTGAAGCCTTTTTCGAGGGTCTACTTTGGAGGGTCATATCTCCTAGCACACAAATTATTTGGTGGCCAATAATATATCCATGGAAAGCCCTTTGAGTTAGCTATCTAACGCACTTCGTTTCACCTTATTCGGAGTTCGGACGAAGAAGTTATGCCCATTTTCGTAAAGTCTGTCCGGCAGAAAATCCAAATTCCAGTAGCTGATTTTACTGTTCATCTACTGTTCACCCGCCTGTTTTTTTTTCTAAGTGTTGGACCCTTTTTTTCAAAGGACTTATATTAATTCCTAGATACCATAATCCAATTCCCATCCCAAAAAAAAACATTTCCCTCTCTACAATCCTCCATTTAAGAAGAAGAAGAAGTGGGAGCTAGGGCTTTGGATTCAAGGCTTTCTTCATCAATTTTCGTGGGAGATCATAGCAAAGGTATGGGGGTCTTGATCCTTGTCTAATTTTCCATACAAGGAGCCAAATCCAAAGTTACTTCAAAATATGAAAAATCTAGGTTTTCACTCAATCTCATGGGTTCTTCCATCAAATGGTTTTAAAAGGTTTCTAATGGCACTTTATGGTTATATTGTTGTTGTATTGACGATTTAAGATGAAAATACTCCATGAACCCATGATTTCTCTCTATTCCTAGTTTATGCCTTTATGAAGTGGTTGCTAGATAATGAATGTATATGAATCAAACTTGTTTAAAGGTCTTTAGATTGTTGAAGTATGTCATTACCCATGCTTATTTTATGGTGTATTGTTGGTGTATTGGTATGTGAGGCTTATGGCCTTAAAGGCATAGTATGAGAAATTGGAGTGTTATCATGACATTATATGAATGAGAATCCAATGAAGATAATGTGATCATGTTATGAATGTAAAGGTGTTGTTGTAGGTTGTTCACTGTTTTGGTTGCATAATTACTACCCTAATTTCCATGCTCTTTGATTTCATTACATGCCTTCAAGGTGTTTGACAAAATGTCCAACTATGGAGAATTGATAAATTGATGTTTTAAAGCTTGAGTTATGAGATGTATGGAACTTCAAAGATGTGTTGATGACAAACTAAGCTTGTGTATATGTTCATTCCATACGTGAGATTGCATTAGAGCCTAATGAGAATTTCCTATATAAAGTGTTGCATGACCATGCCCGGTCCGGGGGAAAAGAACCGGACAACCATGTGAGAGGTTTATATCTCACCACCTAGGATGTTTGGGGTGTGACCAACATCAACCATGTGAGAGGTTTATATCTCACCACCTAGGATGTTTGGGGTGTGACCAACATCAACCATGTGAGAGGTTTATATCTCACCACCTAGGATGCTTGGGGTGTGACCAACATCAACCATGTGAGGGGTTTATACCTTGCCACCAGGGTGTCCGGGTGTGAACGGCATCCCCCATCCTAAGTTGGGGTTATAGATTGGTTGGATCATGCATACACATATGATATCTACTATTAGTATAGATTTACTTAAACATGTTTTGACTTCACTTTGATCATGCATCCTCATATTGTTATTCATAATGCCTATGAAACTATTTCTTGTATTTCGATTGTGTCCTTGTCTATTGTTGTGTTGCACCCCGCATACTTAGTACATTCCAAGTACTAACGCATATTTTGCCTACATGATGTCACCATGTAGGGACCGGAGTTACTCTTGATCCTTCTCTTCATTCACGTGGCTAGTACGGTGCTTATCCGAGTTGTTGGTGAGTCCTCAATGATTCGAGGGCTATGTTATGTTTTCTACTCCTATGTTTTGAGACTTTAGCTTGCAATTGTATTTTGACTATGAGGGGAGCCGGTAGAATGTCATGGCCCCGTCCTATCTATGTATGTAGAGGTGTGCGTTGGACGAGTATTTTGTAAATGAGCTTGACTCTTGTTCTATGATGTCATTTTGAAATGGTTTGCCCTTAGTCCCTATTTCCCGTTAATTATTGTTGAATGTACTTCCGCGACCGATGAAGTGTGATGACAAGTTTGAGAGGCTTGCTTGGGGTTCCTTCGGGTTCCTCATTCGCCATGTCACGTCTAGGCCCTAGGCTTGGGTCGTGACAGAGCCCTTTCCTCCATAGGGTTCCTAAATTCTCCAAATTTCTAAAGGTAGATTCCTCAATCAAATTAGGATTTTATTCAATTGTCATGGGTTCCTTTCAATGTTGATCCAATTTATTGTTTTATGTCTTCTTATGCATGAATTGAAGAAATTACATTATTTAAGTTGAATTACCCATGAACCCATGCATAACTCATGTTTTCTAAGCTATGGTGATATAATGTGGGTTTCAAACTATGAAAGATGAGTTTATGAAGTTATGTATGTTCTCTATGAAATTGATGAAAATGATTTAAGATTCTCTTTGAGAGTAAAGCATAAATGTTGTTGTTGTTGTTGTTGTTGTTGTGAAAGGATTTCTCAAATACTACTCAATACATGAATGTGAAAGGGTTTTCTCACATAAGGATTTTTAGAGTTGAAAGGCTTTCTCAACTAAACTTTGAATCAAGATTTAGGAGTTATTCTAATGAAACATAACTTAGATTGGCTACTTGATGTGCATTCTATGGAGGATAAGGCAAGTTGTGAATACCCATGCCTCTTAATGATAATACAAGTTAAGATATTGATTATTCCGTGGCATTTATACTTCGCACCAAGAGGATATTGAAATGTAAGCTCTCTCGTACCTAGAGGCCAGGTTTCTAGTAGAAATATTCTTATCCCATATCTATGTGCCCCCATAGGATGATTGTCTTAGATAGATATTAGTTAATGGATCCATGTAAGCTAGAAGTTCACGGTCTTACCTTGGAAAGTAGGACACCCCTTTTCGGTGTGGGGTAGAGACCGGATTCCATGTTATAGCTCACATGGTCTCTATGTCAGTTAAAGCTAAATCTCCCACAATAATAAACTAAGGTTACCTCTAGAAGTGTCTCACGAATGCTTTAAAGATGTTAGCTTGTATTAACCATGTCTTATGATTTATGTTTTCTAACCCTTTTTCTTATGATTTACCTTGGTCATTACATTTCATGTAAAGTCTCTTTTTAGCATGATTTCATATCATTTTTGCATTGCTATCATACTTGGTACATTCTTTGTACTAACGTATATTGTTGCCTACATTCTTTCAAATTGTAGGGTCTGACGTTCCGATTCTGCATCCTCGTGGCTAGAGATCACGATAGTAGTTTTGAAAAGTGGTGAGTCCTCATGTTCTGAGACCCGAACCTTTTATTGCTTATCGTATTTACTTTTCAGATACTATATGTGATGCATAGCTTATTTCCCAATCACTCTTGATGTAATAGATGGCTTTGAGACGGTAAAGACTTCCGCTTCATTTTTGACAAACTCTTTATGATATAAACTGTTTTTTAAACTCTTAAACTCTATTATCATGTATGATGCATTCTAAGTGGCCTGTGTAGGGCCTCTCGGGGTCCTATGCATCATGTCACGTCTAGGGGGTACCTTGGGTCGTTACATCTTTTGGTGGACTGTACATAAGTGATTGCGATTGTTTTATGACTTAATGCATCAACTACTACAGCAGCAACAACAGAAGAAGAAGAAGAAGAAGAAGAAGAAGAAGAAGAAGAAGAAGAAGAAGAAGAATCTAGGTCAAGATTCCATTGTTTCAAGCTTACTAGGCTTTGTAATCAAGGTATGATGGCTTATTAATTCATGGACTCCTTTCATCCATGAAACCCCCATGTTTCCCCCAATTGTGAAGATGAATCCTCAATTCTAGTTAGGGTTCCATCCTATATTGTGGGTATTGTTCTAAGTTGATCCAATTGAGTGGATAAAGGTTATTTATGATTGGTTATGATGTAATAACATGTTTTTAGTATGATTATGCTTGTATCCTTGATTAACCTAAGATTCTAGGGTGATATTGATATAGTTTGGTTTTATGCCATGAAAGAGAAAATTGAGGGCTTAGATGTGACCCTCTAAGATTGATGAATTACTTTATGAATCGCTTGAGATTAAAGAACCTAGATATGAATTGCTTAAAATTAAAGCTTTTAGACATGAATTGATTAGATTAGGGCTTATATGATGAATCATGATTAGTAGTATTGAGATTGAGTCTATAAAAAGATATATGATTAGAATTGCTTAAGAATGAAGCATGTGGTTAGATTGTCTTGAGCATTAGGCATTTATGATGACCATGTGAATTATGGATTAAGAGTAAAGATTGTAGCATAAATGATGATTTCTAGGGCCTTGAGGGTAAAAGCTAATATGTTGAATTATTAATGGTAAGGAGTTGATAGTGAAGCCTATATGACGATGGTAAACTATTAGCTAGAATTGTTGTGGAAGGACCTTACCCACCTAATCTACCTCGTGAATGTTTGAATGCATGAAGTGAGAGAATCACATATGTTAGGATGATATCTATGTCTAGTGCTTGAACCCTAAGTGTGATGATTGAAACGAAGTTTTGAACCTAGAGGAGCTGAAGTGTGAGATTATGCTTGTAGTAATTGAACTACTTGAATTATGATTATATCCATGTCTAATGTAGTCATTCTAGATAATTTGATTTGATGTGAGCTTTGACCCTTGAAATGGCAAGATATGATGTTATGCATGTTTTATGAAGGTTATGTACATGCTTTAAGAACACTTTGAGAGTAAAGTGAATATGCTCATGATCTAGTTGTTGTGTTGTTGAAAGGTTATTCTCATATACACACTTATGTATGATTATGAAATGATGTGAGAGATTTTCTCACTATATGATGATTCTAAGGTTGAAAAGTTTGTCACCTATTGAATCTATATGAAGACATGGATGGGGAAAGGTTATTCTCACGAATGACCTAGGAGCTATCTTATGAGTTATGTTGGATTTGAGTGTCAATACATTCTTCCATGAATATGAATTTAAGTCAAGACTTAATATGAACTCCGTGGGAATTAATTCTTAGCACCGAGTGGATATTGATATGAGATGGAAGCCCTCACGTTAGTAGAGGATGGGTTTTCTAGAGGTAATCTCTTGAGATGGATGCCCTCACGTTAGTAGAGGTCGGGTATATAGTATTAATCTCCTTATCCCCTAAACTACGTTACCCCATAGGTTACTTAGCTATTGGATCCACCTAAGCTAAGAGTATGGTTCTACCTTAGGCAAGTAGAACAACCCCTTTTTGGCATGGAGTAGACACCAGATTCCATGCTAAGCTCACAAGTACTATGTCGGTTAAAGCTTATTCCCACACAAGAATATAAATTATGAAGAATGGCTACTCAAGAAGCTCTACTTAGCATGGGGGGACTATGGGGTCTTATTCATGCATTGCACAATTATGCGTTGAGGGTAATTATGGTATGTTCTCTTATTTTATGATGATATATATGTTGTTTAGTATTGTAAGTATGTTTTGATATGAGGGTTACTTGTATGATGTATGCCTAAACTGGTTGTTGCTATAGTTACCTTCCTTGATATGTTTGACTAAAAGTGAATGTCCCTTGTCTATGAGAAATAAGCTAAGGATGAGATCAAAAGATGATAAATATGAAAGAGGGCCTAAAGTGACTTGCTTAGCATTGGTGGGATTATGGGGTCTTATCCATGCATTGGACAAGCTTGCCTTGAGATGACTTATGTAGTGTTTCTATTATGTTATGTTGCTCTAAATGCATAGATTATGCCTATGACTATGATGTTATCCCTTATGCTCACAAGTTATGATTATTGTCTATCATGGTGTAGCCTATGTCTTATGCTGATTCCTCTTATACGTATGACTTAGGTTATTGTCTCTTATGATTATGGTATATGTCTTATGTTGACTAATGCCTCTTATATGCTTATGTTGATGATTTATGCTAGCCGTCATATTTAGTACATTATTGTACTAATGCATACTTTTCCCTACATTCTTATCAAATGTAGCGTTCGACAATATTGACTTCCATCCTCGTGGCTAGATTCATAGTAGAACAAGAAGAGAAGTTTTGGTGAGTCCTCATAGCATCGAGGACTTGATCACCCCTTTCCTTTTATGTCTTTCTTTTTTTTATGTTAGAACTTTCGTATGGTCTGTGTCCCTAAGACTTTCATGTATTAGATGGTTTGAGACAATGTTAAAGACTTCCGCTTTGTTTCATGAGACTTCGATTGTATTTAAGAAAATTATTTTAAATTTCTATTATCTTATATTATGATATGCTAAGGGGTTTACATGGAGCCTTTCGGGGTTCTCTGTGCCTTGTTACATCTAGGGGGTACCCCTGAGTCGTGACAAACTTTGTAATCAGAGCACAAGGTTTAGAATGGTTCTAGGATGTCTCAAACCACATCTAGTAGAGTTTTGTTCATAAATGTGAAGCGCGCCACATTTATGAATAGGAAGCTATTGGATGTTTAGGAAACTTCACTTCTTCATTCTCTAAGTCGTGCCATAGAGTTTTGCTCTATTAGGTCTTTCTCCTAATCCGGCAATGCCATAGAGTTTAACTCTATTAGGTCTTTCTCCTAATCTGTGCCCGATGGTTTCAGGCTATGACTACTACAAGGGTTAACGTTAGAAGGAATGAGGTAGACAATGTGGATCAAGAAGTTCCTCTTCAAGCTCTGATTGACCCTTTGAAAGAGAAAGTAACAAATGAGAAGCTTAGGTTTGGTTTTCAAATGTTGACTCAGGCTGGGATAGAAACTCCAGAATTTTATTGGTCAAAGATAGAGGAAGTTCCTCAAGAGTTTATAGATGAGGTCTCTAAGGTGTTGGACTTTGTGGGAGTGACTCCGTTAGAGAAGGTGGAATTAGCCTCTTACCAATTGAGGGATGTTGCACAAATATGGTATGATTAGTGGAAAGAGGGTAGGGCGGTAGGACGGGGTCCCATAGAGTGGGAGAAGTTCATGAGTGCTATTCTAGATAGGGTTTTCCCTTTAGATATGAGAGAATCTTTAGTGCTTCAGTTCATTAACCTTAGGCAAGGTAATATAAGTGTTAAGGAATGTACATTGAGGTTCACCCAATTGTCTAAGTATGCTCAAATTCTAGTGTCTGATCCTAGGTCGGAATGAGTAAGTTTTTTGTCGGGAGTATTCGATTTAGTAGTAAAAGAATGTCGTACGGCCATGCTTGATCATGATATGAATATTTATCACCTTATGATTTATGCTCAACAAATTGAGGAAGAGAAACTTGAAGAAAGGTTGAGGGAGAAAAAGAGGTTTAGGATTAAAGATGATAATTCTCCTCTTGAAAGGTTCTCCGGACAAGGTTCTTCTAGGTTTTCCCCAAGATTTAGTGAACATGGGATGTCTAACCCTAAACCACAAGGAATTTATAGTGAGTCCCTATGGCCTTTTTGTGCTAGATGTGGCAAAAGACATGAGGGTAGATGTTTAGCCGGTATGGAGGAATGTTATGGTTGTGGTGAAAGTGGCCACCAGATGAGAGATTGTCCAAGGATGAAGATTAAGGGAAGAGAGAAGAAGCAAATTAGGTTCTATGCTCTCCAAGCTAGAGATGAACAAAAGTGTCCTCCGAATGTTTCTCCCGGTATGTGTGTTATACTTATTTAGATTCTGGTGTTGCTTATTTTTCGTGACTTGATAGACTTGGCATGATAGACTTTGATGTTGTCTTTGGTATAAATGGGTTGCATTATGGTTCTATGTATTTGATGGTAGAACTTGACTTAGTCATGATGAGTTTTGGGGTATGTGGATAGATTTGATGAATAGGGTGTTTAAGTAATCCCTAGATGTGTTGAGTGAGTAGACTCCTCTAAGAAGGTTAGAAGTGTAATTCACCATGGTTTAAAATCATCTTGTGTAATGGATGTGAAAGCCTAGTGATGACTTGCTCCGACCTTATAATTGAAAGAAATGATGCTTAGAAGAGTCAGTATAGGCTTACTCCCAAGAGGAGATGAGGTCCTTAGACAGCAAGGTCGTTGAATGTTCTTAATCTTCATGATTTAGGTTGGCTTGAAAATCTCACCTTGAGAGGTGTAGTGAGTTTGGGAAGTTGAGTCCCGATTTTCTAGGCTCATAAGAGATCTTGAGTGGAGTTGGTAAGGTTGCTTGTGAACTAGAGTTGCTTAATGAATGGCACCGGGGTATCCGATTTTCCATGTCTCTTGGATATAGAAGGATGTTGAAAATCCAACATTCATTGATTCCTTAAGAAGACTTGGGAGTTAATGAGAATTTTTCTAATTTAGAAATACCGGTAGGGATCTTAGACCGGCAAGTTAAGAAATAGAAGAACAAGGAGGTTACTTCCATGAAATGTTGAGGAGCGGTCTTTTAAGAAAAGGTTTTAGTTGAGGGTGCTACTTGGGAGGCCAAGGGCCAATGAGATGTCCCGATATCGTCATCCTTTTTCCTTCTATTCCTCCTTTAGTTTGAGATGACAAGTTCCTCTTAGTTGTATCATGTCTTGGAGTCGTGCATATTTTAGATGTTTCCATGATTTCCTTATGTGGTGCATGTTCATGAAAAACTTGTGTTTTGAAAGAAAATGAATTTGCATGCTTGATTTCCTCATGTTGTTGTGTAGTGAGTATAAGTGGCCTATTTGACTTCATAAGATGAATGGATGAACATGTTTTGAGATGCTTTTTGAGAGTAAATTGCATTTAGACTCCATGATAGGTGTTGAGTATTCATTAAAGCTTGGAGAAGGTAATTCCTCCTAAGAATATGAGAAATGTTGAAATTTCATGCATAATGGGTTGTTAGATGTAGTTCCTACTTCCTTGTGGTGCATCCATGTTTGAGTTGGAGTTGATGTTTCCTCCTTGTTTGTGTGCATTTAGAAATGTTGCATGTATGATGCGCTACTAGTCTTGAGTCTTTACTTTCGTAAGGTGTCTAGAACATAATTCGAGGACGAATATTCCCAAGGGGGAGATATTGTAACACACAAAAACTAATAGCCTAAACTAGAGCTTGACGTGAGGGTTAGAGTCGTGAATAACTCCCCATGTTTAAAATGAAGGGTTTTGTGTTATAACATCAAGGTACGAGCCCCCCCCTCCCCCCCCCCAAGGACCAGCCATGGGTCCTTGAGGAGGGCCAAGAAAAAATTTGCCCAAAACCTTGACCTACGGTAGCACCCACGCCCCGTGGGTGGGTCCACACCTGTGGTTAGATCTCGTGTGTTAAGGGCCAAAATTTTAGAGTTGCAGGACCTAACCCACGGTTCACCAGCACACCACGTAGGTCCATCCACGGACCGTGGTCGTGGGGTCGTGAGTGGTCACTTGAAACTACTTTTTGGCAGTTAAGTATAGGGGCATTATGGGGTTTTCCGGTTTTAATTAATATTAAGTGAGGACGTTTTAGCCTATTTTAGAACACCTATATAAAGACTTTAGACCCCTAAATTAGGTCATCCAAATCATTATTTCTAAATTCCCGAAAAAAACACAAATCCCTCTCAAAAATCCTCTCTCTAGAAAGAAGAAGAAGAAGAAGAAAAAGAAAAAGAAGAGGGTCACGCTAGGTCAAGACTCCATTGTTTCAAGCTTTCTAGGATTTGTAATCAAGGTATGATGGCTTATTTATTCATGGACTTCTTTCATCCATGAAGCCCCCATGTTTCCTCCAATCGTGAAGATGAATCCCCAATTCTAGTTAGGGTTCCTTCCTATAATGTAGGTATTGTTGTAAGTTGATCCAATTGAGTATATAATGGTTGTTTATGATTGGTTATTATGTAATTACATGTTTTTAGTATGATTATGCATGTATCCTTGATTAACCTAGGATTCTAGGGTGAAATTGATATAGTTTGGTTTTATGCCATGAAAGGGAAAATTGAGGGCTTAGATGTGAGCTTCTAAGATTGATGAATTACTTTATGAATTGCTAGAGATTAGAGCACCAAGATATGAATTTCTTAAAAGTAAAGCTTGTAGACATGAATTGATTAGATTAGGGTTATCTGATGAATCGTGATTAGTAGCGTTGACATTGAGTCTATAAAAAGATATATGATTAGAATTGCTTAAGAATGAAGCATGTGGTTAGATTGTCTTGAGACTTAGGCATATATGATAACCATGTGAAGTATGTCTTGAGAGTAAAGTTTGTAGCATAAATGATGATTTCTAGGGCCTTGAGGGTAAAAACTAATATATTGAATTATTAATGTTAAGGCTTTGTTAATGAAGCTTATATGATGATGGTAGACTATTAGCTAGAATTGTTATGGAAGGACATTACCCACCTAATCTACCTCATGAATGTTTGAATGTTTGAAGTGACAGAATCACATGAGTTAGGATGATATCCATGTCTAGTGCTTGAACACTAAGTGTGATGATTTAAAGTAAGTTTTAAACCTTAAGGAGGTGAAGTGTGAGATTATGCTTGTAGTACTTGAACTACTTGAATTATGATTATATTCATGTATAATGTAATCATTCTAGAAGTATTGATTTGATATGAGCTTTGACCCTTGAAAGGAAAATATATGATGTTATGCATGTTTTATGAAGGTTATGTACATGTTTTAAGAACACTTTGAGAGTAAAGTGAATATGCTCATGATCTAGTTGTTGTGTTTTTGAAAGGTTATTCTCATTTACACACTTATGTCTGATTATGATATGATGTGAGAGGTTTTCTCACTATACGATGATTCTAAGGTTGAAAGGTTATTCTCACGCATGATCTAGGAGCTATCTTATGAGTTATGTTGGATTTGAGTGTCAAGACATTCTTCCATGAATATGAATTTAAGTCAAGACTTAATATGAACTCTGTGGGAATTAATGCTTAGCACTGAGTGGATATTGATATGAGATGGAAGCCCTCACGTTAGTAGAGGCCGAGTTTTCTAAAAGTAATCTCTTGAGATAGATGCCCTTACGTTATTAGAAGCTAGGTATCTAGTAGCAATCTCCTTATCCCATCAACTACGTGCCCCCATAGGTTACTTAGCTATTGGATCCACCTAAGCTAAGAGTTTGGTTCTACCTTAGAAAAGTAGAACAACCCCTTTTCGGTGTGGGGTAGACACTAGATTTCATGCTAAGCTCACATGTACTATGTCAGTTAAAGCTTATTCCCTTACAAGAATATGAATTATAAACGATGGCTACTCAATAAGCTCTACATAACATGAGTGGGATTATGGGGTCTTATTCATGCATTGCACAAGTATGCTATGAGGGCAATTATGATATGTTCTCGTATGTTATGATGATCTATATCTTGTTTGGTATTATAAGTATGTTTTGATATGAGAACTACTTGTATGATGTATGCCTAAATTGGTTGTTGCTATAGTTACCTTCCTCGATATGTTTGACTAAAGGTGAATGTCCCTTGTCTATGAGAAATAAGCTAAGTATGCGATCAAAAGATGATAAATATGAAAGAGGGCCTAAATTGACTTGCTTAGCATTGGTTGTATTATGGGCTATTATCCATGAATTGCAAAAGCTTGCCTTGAGGTGACTTATGTTGTGTTTCTATTATGTTATGTTGTTCTAAATGCATTGATTATGCCTATAAGTATTATTTTATCTCTTATGCTCACACGTTATGATTATTGATTATGTTGTAGCCTATGACTTATGATGATTCCTCTTTTACTTATGACTTATGTTATTGTATCTTATGATTATGGTATGTCTTATGTTGACTGATGCCTCTTATATGCTTATGTTGATGATTTATGCTAGCCATCATATTTAGTATATTATTGTACTAACGCATACTTTTCCCTACAGTCTTATCAAATGTAGGGTTCGACAATATTGACTTCCATCCTTGTTGCTAGGTTCATAGTAGATCAAGAAGAGAAGTTTTGGTGAGTCCTCATAGCATCGAGGACTTCATCACTCCTTTCCTTTTATGTGTTTCTTTTTTTTATGTTAGAACTTTTGTATGGGTTGTGTCCCTAAGACTTTCATGTATTAGATGGTTTGAGACAATCTTAAAGACTGCCGCTTCGTTTTATGAGACATTGATTGTATTTATGAAAAATGTTTTAAATTTCCATACTTTTCTATTATTTTATGTTGTGATATGCTAAGTGGCTTACATGAAGCCTTTCGGGGTTCTATGTGCCTTGTTACATCTAGCGGGTACCCTTGGGTCATGACACATACCATGTTCAGAAAATTGTCTTGGGTATATCTTGATCTTTGACCCTTACTTGGTGATAACCCGACCTCAACTCGATCTTAGAAAAACATTAAGCACCTATAACTGATCAAACAAATCATCAATTTGTAACACATTGGATTCAAATAGAGGTAATAGCATGTTAGAACCTCAAGGTGCCACCTCACAAGGACCAACCCTGGGTCCATGGAAGAGCATCCTGAAAACTACCTGAGGTAGTAGCCACTCCAAGAGCCACGCCCCTTTGATGGGTCCACAGCCCATGGCTACAGGTCTTATGGATGGCCCAAAATCTTTGAATCCACCCACGCTTGACTAGGACGGACCGTAGGTCCATCAGTGAGGTCTCGTGGGTCAAGTTTTGGGTAGTGATGTTGAGGGCATAATGGGACTTTCCAGAATTTATTAGACTTAAGTGGTGTTGTTTTACCCTAGCCTAGACCACCTATATAAGAACTTTAGACCCCTAAATTAAGCCATTTAAGTCATTCTCTCAAACTCACCAAAAGAATTGGGTTCCTCTCTCAAATAATTATCTCTCTAGAAAGTTGAAGAAGAAGAAGAGGGTCAAGCTAGGTCAAGTTAAGTCTCCATTCTTCCAAGCTTGGTAGGCTTTGTAATCAAGGTATAATGGCTTTTCATCCATGGGATCCTTTCTCCCATGGAGTCCCCTATAATTCCCCAATTGTGAAGTCTAAATCCCTAATTCTAGTTAGGGTTTCTTCCAATATTGTGGGTTATGATGAATGTTTATCCAATTGAGTGGATTATGATTGTTTATGATTGAATTGATAGAATTACATGTTTTTAGTGTGATTGTACATGTACCCATGCTTAATCTATGTTTCTAACTTAGAATTGATGCAAATGAGTTTTATGCCATCAAAGGGGAAATATAGGATTGAGATGTAATCTTCTAGGATTTATGAGATACATTGTGATTGCTTGAGATTAGAGTATATAGCTATGAATTGCTTGAGAGTAAATCATGTAGACATTAATTGATTGAAATCAAGTATGTATGATGAATTATGACTTGTGGCATGTATGATAAGTATATGATGATTAGGGCTATTAGAATAGAGCTTGCATGATGAAGTATGTTTAGTAGGGCTATTAGAGTAAAGCTTGTATGATTGATGATAATTAGAGATGTCTTGAGATTAAGGCACACATGATGAATAATGATTATTAAGGCTTTGAGAGTAAAGCTATATTATGATTGTTGAATTGTAGATAGAAGTGTTATGGAAGGATTTACCCACATGACCTATATTATGTATATATGAATGTATAATATGAAAGGCTTTCTCCCATAAATGATTCTAGGTTGAAGGGATTGCTCACCTAAAATGAATCTAGACTAAAATTCTAAATGAATGATTAGGCTAGAGGCAACTACCCTTGACCTTCATATGTTAAGGATATGAGGTGATTTCCCATACTCCTTAGAATTGAACAAGAGGTGATTACCCACGTTCTTACTATGATGAATGGACATGGAGGCGAGTACCCATGACCTTAAAGTAAGCAAGGCAAGAGGTGAATACCCATTAGCCTTTATAAGCTAGGCATAGAGGCGAATCCCCATGTCTTTAAAAGTAAGTATGAATAATGTGATTATGTTAGGAAGATGATATCTTGGATTGAGCAATAGTTCCCTTCCTTGAGTAGCTTGGACTTGCATGAGATGATGCTTTCCGTGATAGCTTGGTCTAGCATAATGAGGTGCTCTCCTATGAATAGTAAGAATAGCTAATGAGGGACTAATTCCTAATCAAAGTAGCATAGTTATGATGAAACAATATTACTCCAAGGAAGTATTGTAAGCATGTTTTAATATGAGGTTTACTTGTATGAGGTTAGACTAGCTTGGATTGTTGCTTGAATTGCTTTCCTTGATATGTATGACTAAAAGGTGGATGACCCGTCTTAACTAAGGAGATGTTGAGGTTACTTGAGAAGTGTTCCTCTTATAATATGATGATTTATGTGCATTGAATATGCTTATCACTTATGTTGTTATCTCTTATGCTTACGGTATATATCTTATGCTGACTAATGCCTATCTTATGCTTACATTGATGATTTATTCTAGCCATCGTATTTAGTAAAAAATTTTACTAACGCATACTCTTACCTACATTCTTATCAAATTTAGGGTCCGGTGATATTGACTTTCATCCCCGTGGCTAGGTTCATAGTAGAGCAAGGAGTGAAGATTTTGTGAGTCCTCATAGCATTGAGGATTTGACCACCTTTCCTTTATGTCTTTGTTTTACGTTTTAGAACTACTGTATGGGATGTGTCCCTAAGACTATTAAAGTATTTCCTAGTTTGAGACAAGTGTTAAAGACTTCCGCTTCGTTTTATGAAAGACTTTGATATTATTGAAAATGTTTTAAATTTCTGCACCATTTTCTATTACCTTATGTTATGATATGCTAAGGGGCTTGTATGAGGCCTCTCGGGGATCTTATACGCCTTGTTTCATCTAAGGGGTACCCTGGGTCATGACAGAATTCTAGGGAAGGGATATTTTTTGTTAATCGTTACCTTATTCAACTATTGGTAGTCATGAATACACATTCTCAATGAGCCATCTTTCTTGTGTGCAAATAAAACTGGTGCTCCCCGAGGGGATATACTAGGCCTTATGTATCCCATTTCTAACAAGTCTTTTAATTACTCCTTCAACTCCCGTAATTCTGCCAAGGTCATTCTATATGGGGGGATGGAGATAGGTTGAGTATTTGAAATCACATCAATACCAAATTCTACTTCACATTCTGAAGGCAAACCTGGAAGATCATCAAGAAATACCTCGGGAAATTGTTTCCATTCGTGGACTGCTCTTTTTAGAAAATGGAAATGCACTTTCTTAGTTTGACAATCTACTGTGGCACAACAAGAAGACAACAAATCCATACCCATTATAACATCAAAATCTATCGTTTCTAGCTCAACAAGAACAGATAATGTATCACAATCACAAACAATTAATATGTAATTACGATAGACCTTTCTAGCTATAATAGACTCGCCAACTAGCATAGACACTTCAAATGGTCCAACTAGTAATTCTAGTGTTTTTTTTAACTTCCCATCAATCAATGGATTTACATATAATAATGTAGATCTTGGATCAATTAATGCATATAGAATATGTTAAAAGATGGACAATGTACTTGTAATCACATTCGGCGATGTCTCCAAATTTTATCGATCCACATACGTACGATTTTGAACTCCACTAGAACTAGTTGCTCCTCTAACACCTCTACCACGACCTGTAGGCATTTGTAGACTCCTACGTATGGAAGGAGCTGGTGATGATGATGCAACAAATGATCTAGTAGGTTATGACATAACACCCATGTCCTTTTGAGGGCAATTTCTCATGATATGACCCGGTGTACCACACCAAAAATAAGCATTTGTCCCAAATCGACATACACCTAGATGATTCCTTCCACATTGTTTACAGGGTTTTCAAGGAGGTCTTGATTGACTCATACTTCCCTACTCTTGGTGCCCCGATGTTCATGGACCTTGACTTTCCCCTCTTTTCCTATACTGATTGCCCCTAGACTCTTTAAACCAAGGTGGGGCACTAGTTGTAGAGTAGGAAGATGATGGCCTAGGTGGTTTATTAAGAATCGAGGCCTAAACTCACCTTGGGATGGCGTAAACTGCCCCATGAATCTGGCCTTCTTGGAATGCCTTTTTTCTGTCTCTTGAGTCCTTCTTCTTTTCCTTTGATCGTCCAAATTTTGCGCAAAAGCTTGCATCCTTGCTATATCCATGTCTTTATTAAATGACGCAATGGTACAATCTCTAAAGAGCTATGAATATAATCTATCCACATATCGATGAAATATATCCTCCATAGTAGCTACTACATTGGGAGCATACCTGGCCAAGGAATTAAATTTGAGACTGTACTCTCTCACGCTCATACTTCCTTAGTGGAGATATAAGAACTAATCCGCACGGGCCTCTTGGATCTCAAATGGTAGATAATGGTCAAGGAATTCTGTTTTGAACTCTTTCCACATAGCTGATGGTGCATCTGTCCCCCTATATTGCTTCTAAGCTTCATACCACAATATAGCCACACCCTTTAATATATATGTTGTTAGCTCAAGTGCTTCTTTACCACTTACATGCATAACATCCAAAGTTTGTTGGATCTGATTTATAAAGTCTTGTGGATCTTCATTAGGATCTGACTTGGTGAAAGATGGAGGGTCCAAATTAAGAAAATCGTGGATCCACATGCCAACTCCTCTATCTACACCACTAGTACCTGCAATTGGAACTGCTGGCCTTTGGCCGTGGCAAGAAACTATATGAGTCAATAATTGGAGTGCATTCTTTAAATCTTACTCATTAGAATTAATAGGGGATTCTTAAGGTGTAGCTTCCCTCTTTAGATCTTCTGGAGATGGAGGGGTTGGGAAAGTTTGTGATAGAGACTCATCTTGAGCCTCACTTTGATCGGCTTGACTAGGTGGTGGTTGGTTGGTCCCTTCTTTAGCAGCCACATCTATTTGCTTACCTGTACTTTTACTCATTCTCATAACTGGCATCTTTTCTAAAATAAAACAATTTAGAAGTTAGACAAAATCCAACTACAACACTAGCTTTATCACACGATCTAAGAAATGAAAGAAAGGAGACAACTTCTACATGTCTCGTAGCCTCCTATTTATAAATGTGGTGCACAACACATCCATAAGCAAGACAATATAGAGACACGACTTTGTAGACTCCCTAGGATAACCAATTCTGATACCACTTTGTCACACCTCAAATCCTATTGAGACAGACAAGTACCCGATGCCATAAAGTCCCGAGAGAACCCAGACATAACCTATGCTTACCATGCATACAACTATGACAATCACGAAACTCTAGCAAGTATGTGTATAACCCATTATGATAAGAGACCAAAATATATATACATGACTTGATCATTGAGGCCACAATTGTTAAGGAACCAAACATAACTCCACTTTATAGACTAGTCTACAAAGCCTCTATACGATAAACAAACTTAGAGTAGTTCGAGACAGACCCCGTCGTACCCTTAATTACGATACAATACCAAAATGAATCTACCAAGGAATCAGTAAAGATTTGAATCAACCTGGAGCTTACCAAAAGTAGTTGAGTGTCGTGTGCTCCTACTAAGGAGGTCTACTAGCTGGAGTACTTTTGCCTATAGCATGAAATGCAACGTTCCCCGCGAGGGATGTCAGTATGAAAAAATGTACTGAATATGTAAGGCAATAGCATATGTAAAACAAGGGGTCAAATAAAATCAAGTATCAATATATAAGTTCATATATAAGAATAGGAGACCACCTTTGATACTCTTGTGGGATCATGTACACAGCCTTCCCTTCAGAATCACTTGAACCCTTACCTAGAATCTACTGATTTTGTAGACTAATTTTGTTAATTAATTAATTATTTTCCTGAAATTAGGTGGAGACTCCTTAAATATTTTTCTTAAAATTTGTACTCTTCCTTGAATAGCTTGGACTTGAATGATGGTATGCTGTCCTTTGGTAAAATGGTTTAGCCTAGTATGGTGCTATTCCTTTGGTAGCACTGTCTAGTCCAATATGGTGACTATTCTTTGATAGCTTGCTCTAATCAAATAGGGTGCTATTCCTTGGTAGTCTAGAAATGATAAATAGTAATCATTTAAGTATGATAGCCTAAAGTGGTACTTAGTATGGGTAGGATTATGGGGTCTTATCCATGTAATGCACAAGTATAACTTGAAGCTACTTATAAAGTATTCTCTTATATGTTATATTCTTAACTTGGATTGTGGCTATATTTGTATTCCATGATATGTTGGACTAAAGGTGAAGATTCCCTTGTCTATGAAAAGTAAGCTAAGGATGAGATCCAACGATGGTAAGTATGATTATAATGACCTAAAAGTGGTACTTAATGTGGGTGGGATTATGGGGTCTCATCCATGCATTGCACAAGTATGCTTTGAGGTTACTTGAGAAGTAATTCTCTTATGATTTGAAGGACTAAGGGTTGCAAATGCTTATATTATGCCTATGTTGGAGATTATGCCTATGACAATGTTGTTGTATCTTATACGTATAGTTTATGTTTTATAAAGCATCTCTTATGATTATGGCATATATATTATGTTGACTAACCCTTATGTTATGCTCTTATGATGTTATGCTAGCTATCATATTTAGAACATTTTGTACTAACGCATACTCTTGCCTACATTCTCATCCAGTGTAGGGTCTGGCGATTTTGAGTTCCATCTCCGAGGATAAGTTCATACTATAGCAAGGATTGAAGACTTGGTGAGTCCTCATAGCATCGAGGATTTGATCACCTTTCCTTTTTGTCTTTCATTTTCATGTTAGAACTATTGTATGGGTTGTGTCTCAAGAGTTATTCAAGTTGTTTTAGATGGTTTGAGACAAGTGTAATAAGACTTCCACTTTGCTTTTATAAAGACTTTGATTGTATGCAAAATGTTTTAAAATTTTTGCACATTTCTATTCTCTTATGTTATGATATGCTAAGTGGCTTACACTGAGTCCTTCAGGGTTCTATGTGACATGTTACCTCTAGGGTGTACCCATGGGCGTGACAAACTTGCTTATCAAAGCACAAGGTTTAGAATGGTTCTAGGATGTCTCAAACCACGTCTAGTAGAGTGTTGATCATAAATGTGAAGCGCGCCACATTTATGAATAGGACGGTATTGGATGTTTAGGAAACTTCACTTCTTCATTCTCTAAGTTGTGCCATAGAGTTTAACTATATTAGGTCCTTCTCTTAATCTGTGCCCGTTGGTTTTCAGGGTATGGCTAATACAAGGGCAAATACTAGGACGAATGAGGAAGACAGTGTGGATCAAGAAGTTCCTCCCCAAGCTCATCCTCAAGCTCCAGTTGATCCTTCAGTTATGTCGAATGTGGAGATTAGGTCAAATTTTCAAATGTTGGCTCAAACCATGACGACTCAAGTCAATAGGGAAGTGGTTGCTCCGGTGAATCTTAATGTGAATTCCGCGGCTTTAAGAGTGAGGGCTTTGTATCCAAGGTATGATAGCTTATTCATCCATGGATTCTTCCATCCATAGAGCCCCCTAGAATTCCCCAATTTGATGAAGAATTCCCCAATTCAATTTACGGTTTCTTCAATGTTGTGGGTTATGTTGTATGTTGACCCAATTGAGTGGGTATTGATTGTCTATGATAGAATTAGTAGTGAATCATGTTATTATTATAAAATAACATGTTTTCCATTGTTAACCCTAGTTTAATTGATGAAATTGAATTAATGTGTGTTACGCCTTGTGAAGGAAAATTGAGGGTTCATAGATGATCTTCTAGAATTGATGATATGTATAGTAATTGTTCAAGTATAGAAGCATGTAGACATTAATTGAATTACAATAATATATATGTGATGGATCATGACTAGTAAGGCTTGAGATTGAACCTTTATGAAGATATATGACTAGAATTGCTTAAGAATGAAGCATGTGACTAGAATGTCTTGTGATCTAGGTATGTATGATGCTTGTAAGAAGTCAAGTTTCGAGAGTAAGACTTGTAGTCATGAATGTTGATTACTAGGGTTTTGAAAGTGAAGCCAATATGATGAATTATGTATGTTAGGGATTTAAAGAGTGAAGCTTATATGATAATGGTAGACTACTAGATAGATTTATTGTGGAAGGACTTTACCCACATGACCTAGATTATGAAAGTATGAGATTATGCATGTTCTTATAAAACCTATGTAAAAGCTTTATGAACACTTTGAGAGCAAAGTGTCTATGATTATGATATGTTGTTGTGTTGTTGAAAGGATATTCTCATATACACACTTAGGCATGAATATGATAGGAGATGAAAGGTTCTCTCACATAGAATGATTCTAGGTTGAAAGGCTTGCTCACCTAAAATGAATCAAAGCATTTTTAGTCATGTTAGCTTGAAGATGTCTTATGAAATCCCTTCTTGAATAGCTTAACTTGGTATGACAAGACCATTTCATGGTAGCTTGAGTATGAGACCTCATTGGTAGCCTTGGATTGGGAAATCATGCCTTTCTTAAGGGTAGCTTGAACTAGTATCATAGAATACTAGCATGGTAGCATGACTTGGTTAGGCCAAACCACTTCATTGGTAGCTAGGATGGAGTAATTGTACTCTTCCTTGAATAGCTTGGACTTGCATGATAGTATGTTGTCCTTTGGTAGCATGGTCTAGCCTAGTATGGTGTTATTCCTTTGGTAACATGATCTTGTCCAATATGGTGACTATTCCTTGATAGCTTGGTCTAGTCAAATAGGATGTTATTCCTTGGTAGTCTAGAAATGATAAATAGTAATCATTTAAGTATGATAGCCTAAAGTGGTGCTTAGTATGGGTAGGATTATGGGGTCATATACATGCATTGCACAAGTATGACTTGAATCTACTTATGAAGTACTCTCTTATATGTTATATGCTTAACTTGGATTGTGGCTATATTTGTATTCCATGATATGTTGGACTAAAGGTGAAGATTCCCTTGTCTATGAAAAGTAAGCTAAGGATGAGATCCAAAGATGGTAAGTATGATTATAATGACCTAAAAGTGGTACTTAATGTGGGTGGGATTATGGGGTCTCATCCATGCATTGCACAAGTATGCTTTGAGGTTACTTGAGAAGTAATTCTCTTATGATTTGAAGGACTAAGGGTTGACAAATGCTTATATTATGCCTATGTTGGAGATTATGCCTATGACAATGTTGTTGTCTCTTATGCTTATAGTTTATGTTTTATAAAGCATCTCTTATGATTATGGCATATATATTATGTTGACTAACCCTTATGTTATGCTCTTATGATGTTATGCTAGCTATCATATTTAGAACATTTTGTACTATCGCATACTCTTGCCTACATTCTCATCCAGTGTAGGGTCTGGCGATTTTGAGTTCCATCTCCGAGGATAAGTTCATACTATAGCAAGGATTGAAGACTTGGTGAGTCCTCATAGCATCGAGGATTTGATCACCTTTCCTTTATGTCTTTTATTTTCATGTTAGAACTATTGTATGGGCTGTGTCCCAAGAGTTATTCAAGTTGTTTTAGATGGTTTGAGACAAGTGTAATAAGACTTCCGCTTTGCTTTTATAAAGACTTTGATTGTATGCAAAATGTTTTAAAATTTCTACACTTTTCTATTATTTTTTGTTATGATATGCTATGTGGCTTACATTGAGTCCTTCGGGGTTCTATGTGCCATGTCACATCTAGGGTGTACCCATGGATCATGACAGTCTTCTTGATAGATGTTGCAGGTACTGCTTTCTCGCCTCAAACTCTTATTCTTTCTACATAATATTTACTCCCTAATTATTATATACGACCAACTATAAAAGTGTGAAAGTGACCCACTATTAATTCTAATGTTATTTCCTTTTAACCACCAACTAAATAAATTATTAAAACTACCCCATTAATTTTATAATTGTAGTTACGAATAGTCCAAAATACCCATTTAGATTCTATCGAAAAGTATTTTACCAAATATAAAGCTCTAGTACTCAAAACGACCAAATGGGTCATTACAATTATATTAAAAGCTAACACTTTTTCACATTGATGAGTAGTGACTTTTCTCAAGGGTTGTAACTTTTTTATAGAGTGTGACTTTTTGGATGAGTTGTGACATTTCCAAAAAGTTGTGATTTTTCTTAAGGGTTGTGACTTATCAGATAAGGCACGATAAGTACCTTTTCATTCTATTCTTTGTTGTCTATAAACAGATGGGTTTTCTCACACTTTTAAACAACGAATTTTGTAAGTTTTCTATTCTTATTCTTAAAACAAGGAAGATTGTAAGAGTTGTTCAATTATTCAATTACAATAATTTTGTGGGTAAATTAGATAAATCAACAAAAATTGATTCGACAAGGAGAATGGAATAACTCAACTTCAAATGAGAAGACTATCTAGATAATTAATAGGGAAAATTTTCAAAATGTCAATATTTTGACATTTAATAGGACCCCTTAGCCACACTTCAATATTTATTTAAAATGTCAATATTTTTTTTATTCATTTGATTTGCAAGAATACAATTATTTAATAACAGAGAGGAGAAAATCAGGGGAGAGAACATTTAAAAAAGGAACATATCACTTAAAATTCTCATCAATTACAATTTCAAAGAAATCCATTTTCTCATTCGATTGGATCAACAAATTCAATCTCAACTTTTCTCCTTTATCAAAATCTTAATCATGGATTGTATCCCAATGTTCAAAATTGTATTACATGACTACCAAATATACTTTTCTTTTATTTGTATTACAAAAATATTACTGGTTGTATCCCAATATAATCTAATCATTACATATGAATATGATTTATGAAAGGATACAAGATTCTTGGAAAAAAAAATAGCATACATGGTGGAAATAATACAATCTGTTGAGGAAGGATACATTATTCTAAAAAAACAAATTGACTTTGAAAGAAACAGGGATACAAGATTCTGGAAAAAAAAATAGCATACGTGGTACAATCTGTTGAGGAAGGATACAATATTCTAAAAAAAATGCAAATTGATTGTGAAAAAAAAGATACATCTATGCTTCAGAAATACAAATCCATTTGGCATACCTATTGCAATGACTAGAAACTAAAAAAGTAATACAATGTTCTTAATAAAAATACAAATGCTGAGTAAAAGAAAAACAATTGACAAACAAAAATTAATATGAATACAATTTTTGCAACCTTGTTCTCTGACTCTCTCTTTCTTCTTCTTCGTCTGCTATGTTTCTTTTCCCGATTTTTGTTCACCAAACTCAAATCCAAATTCGTATTCACTTGTGCATTAGTAATCCTATAAGCAAAATTCAAAATTATTAAACATGAATGTATAAAAAATCAAACAATATATGATGTATGAAGGTCAATGTAGATTACTACAATCTACTAGATCTCAAATATGAAAATAAAATCACAAAAAAAATTAACAATGGTGTTCACAAGACGAAAAAACTGAAACACATAAAAAATAAAAGGAAAATCTCACTAAATTCATGGTGAATATTAAAACACTCACAAAAAAATCGAACAAAATTGTTTAAACGACGAAAGATCCATACTACAAAATACTTTAAGAATATGAAAATAAAATCACAAGAAATCTCACAAAATACTTGTTGACTTCGAATTTACCTTAATTAATAAGTGAAAAATCTTTTGAATTAATTATGAGATTTCTTGAACAAAGTGTAGGACATTTGAATAGTTGATTTCCTTGAGCAAGGAAAAGGAGATAACACTAGTGAAATAGGGAAGAGAAAGAAAGAAGAGATTTGAGGTAAAACCTAGAAGATGGGTAAGTGGGTATAATGGGGGTATTTTTTATTTATTTTTTACGGAATAGGGAGTGAAAAATGATCATGTGGGCCAGATTTGAGAAATAAAACGAAAAGAAATTAATTATATTATAATACAATTTATATTCTAAAATATTGACATATTGACATTTTTAATAATTATTTTAAAGTGAATATGTTTTTAATAATTATGTTAGGGATGGTGACTAGTTTGCTAATTTTCCCTAATTAATATGTACTCATTTTCATAACCATAAATATACCTTTGCAACAACTTCAACTTCACAAGAAAATCAATGATTTTCTGTTGCACAAATTACCACTTGCTGTTCAAGTTGTGAAAAGTCTCAAACTGTTGGAAAAAAAGATTTTATCAAAAATTTGTTTGAAGAATCGAAACTAGATTTAACAAGTACTCTTTTGTTTCCAATTTATTTCTTGTACTTTTATTTTTATTCAGTTTAATATTGAATATTCTTTTTTCTTGGGGTGGGGCCACATCTTTAAGACCGCAAAGTTAAAAGACATTTTAATATATTCTACATATCCTTAAATTAAAAGTCTTCTTTATATTTTAAAACTTCATATCAAATTAATATTAGACAAATCTATATCTATCTTTTTTTATCTATCTATCTATACTACCTTAAAGGATCAACTACCTAACTTAAATGTTAAATTATTATAATACCCCAACTTAAAGAACCAAATTTAGTAAATCTTCTATATTTTATATTGTATTATATCTATTTATTTATATTATATTAAATTAAAGGAAGACACATTTTCACATTGAAGGATCGTAACATTTTCAAAGATTGTAACTTTTCCGATGAGTCGTGACCTTTTCGAAGGGTTGTGACTTTTCTATAAGATTGTGACTTTTCCGAAGAGTTGTGACTTTTCTGAAGGCTTGTGACTTTTACAAAGAGTTATGACTTTTTCTGATAAGTTGTGACCTTTTTTGAAGGGTTGTGATTTTTCTAAAGGGTCGTGACTTTTTTTTTAATAAAGCACAATAAACATTTTTTTCATACACTACCCTTTGTTGGCTATAAAAAGAAGGGTTTCCTCAAATTTTTAAACTATAATTTTTTTGAAGATTTTCATTGCTCTTCTTCTTCTTCTTCTTCTTCTTCTTAAAGCACTCAATTTAGTACATCTTCTATATATTATATTATATTATATTAAAAGAAGACACCATTTTACATTGAATGGTTAGGACTTTTCCAAAGAGTTGTGACTTTTCCGGTGAGTTGTGACCTTTCCGAATGGTTGTGACTTTTATGATAAGAAACAATATGCACATGCTCATACTACACTTTTTTAACTATAAATGGAGGGATTCCTTAAATTTTAAAACTATGATATTTTTACGTTTTCTATTCTTCTCATCTTTAAAAACTCAAAATTGATATATAGACGTTGACAATCTCAAAGTTCAGTGAAATTAGAACACTCCCTAACATGAATGTTAAATTAATATAATACTCCAACTAAAAACATTCAATTTATTATATCTTCTATATTTTATATCAATGTATATTTATATTATTTATATAATATATATATTAAAAGTAAGAACTCCAATAATACAATAATAACTAAGTAATGCACTATGGGTGAGGGAGGAGAAAGTATATTTAAGAGGTGTAACTAAGAGATTTTAAAAGTGTAACACCCGGAAAACTAGTAGGCTAAACTAGAGCCTTAGGTGAGGGTTTTAGAGCTTTTCATGAGAGTTCTAGAGTTTGATGTGAGGGTTAGAGTCGTAGATTCGACTTCCCGTACTTAGAATGAAGGTTTTAGGGCTAGGAATTCAAGGTACGACCCCCTAAGGACCCATGAGGGGGACCCAAAACAGCCCCAAGAAACTGCCCAGAATGGGCCACCTACGGATGGGACTCACGCCCAGTAGGTGAACCCACGCCCCGTGGGAAGAGGTCGTAGGTCAAGACCCAAAATTGTTGAGTTGCAGTCCATCACCCATGGAGGACCAGCACACTCTGTAGACCCACCCACGGTCCGTGGGGGTGGTCTCGTGGGTGAGGCAGCCTTGGTCCCTTAAGTTGTTAAGTTGGGGGTTAATAGAAGGTTCTAGAACTAATTAGTTATTAAGTGGGGTCATTTTATTAGTAATTATACCACCTATATAAACCCAATAGACCCCTAAATACATGATTCCAAATCATTATTTCAATTCACAAAAGAGAACCAACTCCCTCCAAGAAATTCTCTCTCTAGAAGAAGAAGAAGACGACCATTGTTGCAAGCTTTGTGAGGGCTTTATAATCAAGGTATGTTATATTATTCATCCATGAATCCCCCTAGATATTCCCCAATTGTGAAGATGAAATCCCCAATTCAAGTTAGGGTTCCTTCCAAAATTGTGAGTTAAGTTGAGTATGATTCCAATTGAGTGGATAGTACTTGTTTATGATTGATTTAGTATTGAATTATGCTATTATGATGATATTACATGTTTTCCATGGCTAACCCTAGTCTAATTGATGAAATTGAAGTTATCTGGGTTTATGCCATGAAAGGTGAAATTGAGAATTTATAGATGACCTTCTAGAATTGATGTTATGAGTAGTAATTGTTCAAGAAACAAAGCAAGTAGACATGAATTGAATTAGATCATAAGATATATGATGGATCATGACTAATAATGATAGAGATTGCGCCTTTATGATGAGATATGGTTAGAATTGCTTAAGAAAGAAGTATGTGATTAGAATGCCTTGTAATCTAGGTTCATAGAATGATTTTAAGAAGTAAAGCCATTAAGAGTAAAGACTCATAATTATGAATGTTGACTTCTAGGGTTTTGAAAGAGGGAAGTTGACTTGATAATGGTAGACTATTAGATAGAATGGTTGTGGTAGGACTTTACCCACCTAATCTAGCCCATGAATGTTTGAATGCATAAAGTGATAGAATCACATGAGCTACGATGATATCCATGTCTAGTACTTGAACCTTAAGTGTGATGATTGAAAGTAAGTCTTGGACCTCAAGGAGGTTAATTATGAGATTATGCTTATGTAATTGAACTATTTGAATCATGTTATCAATCATGTCTAATGTAGTCATTCTAGATGTGTTCATTTGCTATGATTATGAATATATCTATGTCTAATGTAATATGAATTGTAATGACCCTTTTGGTCATTTTGAGTACTAGAGCTTTTTATTGCATAAACTACTTTCCGATAGATTTTAAATGAGTATTTTAGACTATTTGTGACTACAATTATGAAATTAGTGGGTAGTTTTTATAATTAATTTAGTTGGTGTTTAAAGAAGATAACATTAGAATTAATAGTGGATCACTTTCACCACTTTTACAATTTTGAAGCGAAACAATTAGGGTAATAACTGATCAGTAGAAAAGAAGAAAATTAAAAAAAAAGAGTCGCACGATTGTCAAGAACAAATTGAAGAAGCGCTTCAGGTGAGCAAAGTTTTTTTTCAGCTTTCACTATTATAGTGTTGCTCAGATAAATGGATTAATATATTGGTATGTATTTAAGAAGGAGGAGGTGAATTGTTATCCCTTTTTATACCCACACGAATTTGGTTGGAAAATTGAAAGTGTTAAGTTGAGGACATGATGATTGGCCAAAATATAGTAGAAACAATTAATAGTTGAAAGATTAGGTTGCAGGGAAGGTTGTATAAGTTATATATGATATATGTGTGGAATTAGATGATAACTGTTGTATATAGATTTGGTGCAGTTATTGTTCAAAGATCGCATATTCTGCTAGTTGTCGAAAGGAGAATGTGCAAACAAAATTTTGGGGGTGAGAGCAATAGTTGAAAAATTGACATTTGTTGATGTGGATAATTTGCAGTAGTTAAGGAGTTGTACAGAAAAGGCATATTTTCTTTTCTTTCTATTTTGGTGGATCTTTGCCATTTAAGCTTCTGAATATTACTTGGGCAATGTCTTTGTTTCAATTGGAGTAATGATTAGCCAATCATTGGCTAATGATGTGATAAATTGGATTTGTAGTATATGATAAATTATGTTAGAGTTGTTGCCACTAGTTTTCGTAATCAGTGGCTTACTCTTGAATTTTATTACGTGTCTATCATCTTATAAAAAGAGTCTTAGTATATTGAGATAGGTAATTAAATATTAGGTGGATCGAAATATTTAAATTCAATTAAAGTTATGTTAATTCGAGGAATTTAAGACCTACCCTTAGGTTTGAACTTTAGTAAATTGATTATATAATTAGGTGAGTTTTAGGGTCTAGGCTAGACATAGAATAATATGAGTGTGTGTATAGACTCTTTAACTTACAAATTATGCATATATACTTGATAGATTGGAAAGGCTCGGAGGCATTAAGGAAAGGAAAAGCATTGGAGAAGTAGTTTGCCTGACTTCGGTTCTTCGGTGGAGGTAAGTTATGGTTTATTCTATTTGATAGATAGACTCTTACTAGTGATTGATATGCAATTGAGTGTTATTGTGAAGTTTCCTATGTAAGTGATTGTGTAGTTGTGTGGCTTGGTTGTGTGGTTTGTGATTGGTCTGCAATCCTGAGATCATGAAATTTATAATCTTAAACCCTCTCTATCGAAGTGATGCCTTGAATATAGAAGGCTTAGTGAAATATTGTTAAGGAAGTGGAAAGAGATGATAAGAATGACAAATGAATTAACGATATTATTGGATTGAGGTGTCACATTCCAACACGGTATTATTGGATCATGGTGTCACGTTCAGACATGGTATTATTAGATCGGGGTGTCACATTCCGACACGGTAACATTATAGGAAGAATATATTGAATTAACTTAACATACTCAATCTCAAAGAACCCATTTCCCAAATGAGTGTGATGTGGAGGCATGAGTCCCTGTATGTGTGCTTGATATTGTGATTGATTGTGTACTTGCTTCTGTTGTCACTTGTTATTGTTGTTTGTTACTTGCCACCTACAAAGTGTCATAGTTGATTTTATACTATTATTCATTGCATATTACTTTCTATTTTGGGTTGGTCGATGATACCTACTTAGTATGTGTTCCTTGTACTGACCCCTATTTGTGTTTTCTTCGTTTTCTTTCGTAGAGTGCAGGAAGTTGATGAGTCCACAGTTTGGACTCATTTAGGGCTTGATTTTAATAGAATCAGTGTCCTTAAACGTGCATTTTGTCTCAATAACTGATGTAAATAATTGAATATCAGATATTTGAACTTAGGGACAAAGCATGGACACTATGGAGCAAAAAGGAACAAGGCAGCTGAAAGAACGAAGAAGAGAAGACCTAAAGATCACCCAAACCATTGGGCGAGTCGTTGAATGGCCATGGTCTCGCCTAATGTTCTATTGTGCTAATCCCTAGAAGAGGTAACCACGTTGGCGATAGAAAAGAGCATTCTGCGGATCGCCGAACAGCCATGATACCGCCTAAAGTTACAGAATGCCGGAGCTAAACTTAGGGTAATTTCGGTGAGTAGCAGAGCCAGTTGGCGTGTCGCCGATCTATTCGACGAAGGAAAATCGGGTCGCCAAAGATTGCTGAAGAAGATTTGAACACACACTGATGAGCAAAATAATAGACATAAGGTGATTGGCGGAAGTGTTCGACGATCCCGATCTGGGTCGCCTAAAGTTACAGTAGCCAAACAGAGAAAGAGTGAAAACTGAAGGCGAGATAAACAACATTAGACTAACCTCGCCGAATGGTCTGTAATAGTCACACATTAGACTTAGTTAAATTGATATTTGGAAAGAAGAGGGGGTATTCAGAAACGAGCGAACAAACAAATTACACAGAGGATACTACCAAAGGCTCTTGAGAGGGATTTTTATCGAAATATTCTTAGAGATTTGTAATCAAGAAGATTTTTAGCTGATTTCTTCATAAAATTCTCATTTTCTGTATCCACTTATGGGAAGAAGAATGGATGTTAATTTCTCTACTTTTGATATGAGCGGCTAAAACCCTTCTCTTGGGGTTTTGACTATGAAGTCAATTGTTGAAGTTTTTCTAAGTGGGTATTGTTGAAATGCAAATATGGAGGTTAATTTGAAGTGGGTCTAAATTGTTATTGTGTTTTGAAGTTGTTTTGCATAATTAGTGTAATTGATTCCGCGTTGTGAGCTTGCTCGAGAGAGAAGCACAAAACCAAGGTAGTAATCTTAGCATCCTTAGTAGTGGGTTACCCGGATTTCAGATCGAGAGAGTGAAATTCAAAATCTATCCTTTGTATCTAGCTCGGGAGAGTGGATTTGATGAGGACAAAGGGCTGGGAATCTTACTATCAGTGATGAAGTTCGAGGGAATTCGTCATAGAAAAGGTAATTGTTTGAGAGAAAGTTATCTTATATATGGCCCGACCTACCCACAAAAAAATAACCTACTGTTCGTATCAACATTCACCCTCTAAAGTAAAATTCGACAATTGGCTGGTCAATTCCCCAAGTTCTACTCTAGTATTTGTTTAATTTGTGTTTATTCGTGAAGTTGGATTGAAATTTGTAAATATAACCATAACCTTGAAGGCATAACAAGTATAATATTGAAGAGATTGTGTCAAAGTTTCATTTTTAAATTTGAAGGAAAAACTACTCCCTTGGGACTCGACCCCAACCCTTGGTTGGGTTATATTACTATTAAACGATCACTGATGCTTAGTATTGGATGAAGTATCTTTGATAGCGTCTATCAAAATGGAGCCGTTGTCGGGGAGTAGCATTACTTCGAATTCTTTTATTAAAGGTTTGTCACTCTCAAATTTGTTGGTTATAGTTAAACTGGCTTTGGCTGCATTGTGTAAGTGTTGGCTGGACCACATAGAAGTAGACATGAGTGAGGAGGAAATGAATGACAGTCAAGTAGGTCATCGAGACAGTATAGACGACCTAAATAGTATCTACAACCCGGATCAATCGGGTGGAATAGTTGCAATTTGCATCCCACAAACTGATGGGAATGTGATGTTTGAAGTCACTAGCACAACTCTGCACCTTCTCCAAATGAGGGGACTATATGGAGGTCTAGATCACAAAGACCCGCACGAGGATGTGAGAAACTTTACAGAGGTTTGCAACCCTTTTTCATTCAAAGGTGTGTCACAAGAGTCAATTTTGCTTCGGTTATTTCCATTGTCTTTAAAGGGAGAAGCTAATAAGTGGTTAACCGAGTTACCAAACAATTCCATCACATCATGGGAGGAGCTGGTTATAGCATTTAACACAAGATTCTTCCCTCCATCAAGGATGATGAAACTTAGAGATGAAATTCAAGGTTTCAAGTGACATGAGAGGGAACCGCTCCATGAAACATGGGTGAGATTCAAGAAGCTCCTACTTAAATGCCCAACTCATGGGCTGCCAAACGATTTGTTACTTTAATATTTCTACCGGAGCCTCGATTCAGTTAATAAAGGAGTGGCAAATCAGTTGGTACGAGGAGGAATAATGTTGCAATCGTTTGAGGTAGCCTCATTTCTTCTAGATGACATGACTAGAATAAACCAAGTGTGGCACACTAAAGAGGATCAAGTCTCCCTATTTCATTTTAGATTAACACAAGAGCAACTAGATAAAGAGAAAGAGAGGGATGAAAACATCAAGAAGATGTTGACCTAAATGGAAGTTCTGCAGGAACACATGAAGGGAACTTGTGGAGTGTTCAGAGTTGAGGAGGGTTCGTCCTCAAGCTATTCAAACCCTGGGGAGAATCAAGGTTGGAACTCCAGAAGAATTGAGGAGGGTTTCTACCCATGCTATTTGCAGCGAGGTGGAAATCAAGGTTGGAACCATCATAACGAAGTTGAGCAAAGGAGATGCCACCAAGATTTTTCCAAGCAAAATGAGTATTGGAGAAGAGAGGATGAATATGAAGAGAACCACACCCGCTCAAGTGAGAGCCCAAAATCAAGGGGAGGTGAAAGTAGTCCCCGCGTGAATGATTTGCTTTCACGCATTCTTGATAAAGTTGAAGGCTCAGATGATTTATTGAAAGGGATGAAAGCCGACTTCTCATCCTTGAACAATAAAGTAAACTCACACACAGATGCAATCAAAGTCCTTGAAGGTCAATTGAATTTACTTTCAATACAATTGAAACAAAATATGGTGACAGATGATGAAGATAAAGGACTGGCCATTGTCACTGGGAGCGGAAAAGAAGTAAAAGGTGATATGACGGGTAACGAAGAAGAGAACACGTGGAATGAAGGCAAAGATATAGAGGAAGAAGAGATAACCACTCCTCTTGACATTACAAAGGAGACGCAAAGTGAAGAGGAAAAGCACAAGCCATGCCTAAATGCCAAGCAAGCTTTACCTAAAATATCTCCTCCATTTCCTCAATGCCTCAAGAAAAAGAATGAGGACGAGAAGTTCAAAAAGTTTCTATCGGTATTCAAGACCTTATCAATTAATCTACCTCTAGTTGAAGCATTGTTGGAAATGTTGGGTTACACCAAATTCATGAAGGAGTTAGTCACAAAAAAAAAGAGCTCGGATTTTGAGACGATCGAAGTCTCTCACAGTTGTAGTGCAATTATGACGAAGGAGCTGATCGAAAAGAAAGATGATCCAGGAGCATTCACTATCCTGTGTACTATAGGCATGGTCAAGTTCGCAAAAGCCTTTTGCGATCTAGGAGCAAGTACTAATCTAATGCCTTATGCTATTTATAAACAACTCGGGTTGGGTGAACCGCAAGCTACAACTATGAGACTTTTGATGGCTGACGGATCGATCAAACATCCAGTGGGAATACTTTATGACATTTTGGTTAAGGTTGACCGATTTATTTTTCCAGCCGATTTTGTCATACTCAACTGTGACATAGATGCCAAAATTCCTATTATCTTGGGGAGGCCATTCTTGGCAACTGGAGAGCATTCGTGGATGTTGAGAGCGGGGAGCTGAAATTCCAGGTTAATGAAGATGAAGTCACCTTTGATGTGTGCAAATAAATAAAACACTTGAGTGACATTCATGTAATCTCAACTTATGATATGATTGATGAGGCAGTGGCTAGTGTGAGCCATTTGATGTGCAGCAAAGAACCACTTGAAGTTGTGTTGGCTAACGATGACGAGTTTGAGGTTCAAGGCCAAGATGAAGTGGTAGCCGTATCTTCAAACATGGGGGAATTTACAAAGACTCCAGTGAAATTGGACATCAACTTAAAAAACTGGGAGAGCCCTCCCACCAAGCCATCAACCGAAGAATCACTAAATCTCGAGCTGAAGGTATTGCCCTCTCACCTTCGGTATGCTTTCTTAGGTGCAAATAACACATTTCCGGTGATTATTGCAGCCGATTTACTAGATTGGCAAGTAAAATTGCTCCTTGAAGTACTGAGAAGGCACATAAAAGCCATCAGTTGGACTATTGTTGATATAGTGGGCATCCCTCCAGGCATATGCACTCACAAAACTCAGCTTGATAGTGATTGTAAACCGAGTGTTGAACATCAGCGAAGACTAAACCCGCCAATGCAAGAGGTGGTGAAAAAGGAAATAATAAAGTGGTTGGACACAAGAGTGATCTACCCTATTAGAGTTAGCAAATGGGTCAGTCTGGTGCATGTGTACAGAAAAAGGGATGAGTCATAGTTGTCCGTAATGACAAGGGGGAACTTGTATATATGCGATCGGTGACAGGTTGGAGAGTTTGCATGGACTATCGAAAGCTAAATTCATGGACTGAAAAGGATCATTTCCCCATGCCCTTTATGGATCAAATGCTTGACCGACTATCCGAGATAGGGTGGTATTGCTTTTTGGATAGGTATTCTGGCTATAACCAAATCTCCATTGCTCCGGAGGATCAAGAGAAAACAACCTTTACCTGCCCTCATGATACTTTTTCCTTCAAACGAATGTCATTCGGATTGTGTAATGCCCCGGCTACGTTCCAACGTTGCATGATATTCATCTTTGTTGACATGGTGGAAGACTCAATGGAAGTATTTATGGATGATTTCTCAGTTGTGGGTGACACATTTGTAGAATGCTTAGAGCACTTAGGACAAGTTATCCAAAGATGCATTGAAACCAATTTAATCCTAAATTGGGAAAAATGTCATTTAATGGTTAAGGAAGGAATTGTGCTTGGTCACAAAGTATCACAAAAGGGGCTAGAGGTGGACAAAACAAAAGTTGAAGTAATCGAGAAATTACCGCCACCTATTTTAGTAAAGGGGGTTCGGAGTTTTTTGGGACATACCGGATTTTATATGAGGTTCATCAAAGACTTCTCAAAGATTGCACTTCCTCTATGCAAACTTTTGGAAAAAAAGGTGAAATTCCACTTTAATGATGCTTGTATGGTAGCTTTCAAATGCCTGAAAGAAAAATTGATTTCCACTCCTATCATCATTAGTCCTGATTGGTCAGAGTCATTTGAAGTAATGTGTGACGCAAGCGGTATAGCATTAGGCATAGTGTTGGGACAGAAACGAAATAAACTTTTTCATCCCATTTACTATGCAAGCACAACTTTAAACAGTGATCAACGTAACTACACAGTTACCGAACAAGAGTTGCTTGTAGTGGTTTATGCGTTTGAGAAGTTTCACGCGTACTTGCTAGGTACAAAAGTGATTATTCACACTGCAGAGCTACATTTTTGCAAGGTTTGGGACTCCCGAGCCATTATTAGCGATGGACGATCACACTGTTATAATAAATGGTTCTCAGCTGCATTGAGTAAGTATGGGGTGAAACACAAAGTAGAAACACTGTATCATCCCCAAACAAGTGGCCAAGTTGAAGTGTCAAACTGGGAGATCAAAAGCATTTTGGCTAAGACAATGAATGTAAATAGGATTGATTGGTCTCGAAAGTTGGATGATGAACTATGGGCGTATCGCACTGAATACAAAACTCTTATTGGGATGTCTCTGTATCAACTAGATTTTGGTAAATCTTGCTATCTACTAGTCGAGTTCATACACAAAGCATTGTGGGCATTGAAAGCTTTAAATCTAGATTGGACAAAGACCTCAAGGGAGAGGGTGGAGCAGTTAAACGAATTGGTTGAATTCAGATTTAGAGCTTATGAAAGTTCAGCCATGTACAAGGAAAAGATGTAGAAATGGCATGATGCTAAAACTCTTAAGAGGGAGTTTAGAGTGGGAGATTGGGTGTTACTATACAATTCCAGACTTAGACTCCTTCCAGGAAAACTCAAGTCCAAATGGTTAGGACCATTTAGAGTGATAAGAGTATTCACCAATGGTGCCATAGAAGTTGAGGGTCAAGAGGGACCTGCATTTTAGGTGAATGGGCAACGCTTAAAATTATACTTTGGAGAATGCCAAGAGATTTCTTTGATTGAGGTGGTGTACCTGAAAGATGCTCGAGAGCATTTCCACGTCGTGCCACAACGTTAAATAAGGTGTTTTTTGGGAGGCAACCCCAGTGTTAGTGTTTTAAATAATGTGTGCTGATTTTGCAGGAGTAGGGATCTTGAGAGAGACAAAAGTCATTTTGGCGAGTCGCCGAACTATTTCGGCGAGTCACCGAGCTATTTCGGCGAGCACGACTTGGTTCATCTTATGGATCTAAAAAATGAGATTGAGACTCTAGAACATTCGGCGGGGTAACTTCACCAGTCGGCATATCGCCGATGTGTTTAGGCGACCCAATTCTCCTTGCCCTTTCTAATAAAAGCGGACAACATTCCTCAAGGATCAACCGGCGATGCTTTAAGTTCATTATGCGGATCGCCTAGGAGTTCGGCGATCCACTACATCTTCACCAATCTGCCTTCTCTGGGAGTGCAGTCTACTAGAACTAAGGGAGATCTGAAGAACATTTGGCGCATCGCCAAAGCACTCGGCGACCATTTCACTCAATCGCCATTTGGGCATTTAGTGAAGATTTCTCGTTACCTTGCTTTACTTATTGACACACTAAATTGCTTTCATTTCTTGATACTTTTTATTATTCATATTTCATGTTAAATTCGGTAAATTCTCGCTCTCTACCCACATTAAGGACAATGTGAACTGTTCTTCTTGGGGTGTGGATCCTACTCATGAACCTCAGGGAACCTCCTCCTTGTTTCAAAGCGTCGTACTTGTGTTGAAAGAAGCTTTTCTTTTGCAAATTTGAGTCAATTTTGATCAATACCGATGACTTGAATAGTGCTCATAATTGAACAAGCATGAATGTGTGGCTACGATGTGGACAAATGAAGTTGCATAAACAATATGTGAACTCTTTGCATCTCATTGTGACTAGCCAATTATTGAATCAAGTTTCTTGTGATGAGCATTGTACACTAATGAAAGTGTGGAGTCTTGTTTGACTTTAGTGTAAATGCCTTGTATGATGAGCTTATCGTGAACCATGCATGATGAAACCTAGAATTTACCCCGTTGGTTCGGTTGATTTAGGGATGTGAACTCTTGAAATGATCTTAGGCAACTTTAAAGAGTGTGAACCAATTTGACATATACCTCTTTTGTGGTCTACCCTATGAGTGTGTGAACCTCTTTTGAACAACTTTTGAGCCTTAACCTTTTCATGGAGAAAGCTTGATAAAAACATGACCTTTCTTGACCCATTACCCATAATCCTCATGATTTGTGGTTTGTTTGAATAGTCAACTTAGGCCAAAAGCCTAAGTTTGGGGTGTGGTAAAAAGAGAAGAAACATCAAGGAGTGCAAGAAACTCCCTTCTACCCATGGTATTGATAAAAATAAAAATGGAACCCCTTCAAAAAAAGAAAAAGAGAAAATGGGGTTTCCAATGATCCACGGAAAGTGAATAATGAGATGACTTGTGAATGAAAATGTCACGACCCGAGAGAACCCCCTAGTCGTAACTGGCGTACTCGACCTCTCGGAGGTCTAATACAAGCCTCTTAGCATTCATTCATCGCATAGACACTAAAAACCATAAGGAATTTAAAACTTTCTTTACAATCGAAAGAACACCTTTTAATAAAATAGTACGCGGAAGACTTCTAGACTTTATACAAGATGTCTCAAAACCATCTAATACCTTTAGAGTACAACATTGGGACTAAGACCATACAAAACTTAAACAAAACTACAAGACATAAAGGAACATATTGGGTGTTGTCCCCGAATCTATGAGGACTCACCAAGTCTTCATCTTCAAGCACCTTAGGAACCTATCCATCAACCATAGAACACCAACATCTCCAATCCTTACACTTCAGTAAGAAGAGGGGAAGAAAGAGGTTAGCACAATTAAGTACTAAGTATGGAAACCATGCAAAAACATGCTAAAAGGGGACATTTATTGGAGAAACATGCTTTATGTCATTTGGTAAAACTTTCATAACACAAGTATAAGAGACACATTTCAAGTCATCATCCACATATAAGACAATACCCACATAATAGACATACTCAACTAGTACCAATGTACAATACATAAACATAATAGTCAAGTAAGTCCTTTCATCATCTTGAAATCTCTATCTCAAGTCACCCTAAGCCACACTTAAGTGAGACATGAAGTGACCGCCCATACTAAGCACCGAGTGGATATGGTTAAGATGGTAGCTCTTCTCGAGTATGAGGCGAGAGTACAATAAACATCTTTGGATATCCCCTAAACCAGGTGCCTACATGGGATGTGTCCTAATTCTACCCTTGGCAAGTAGAACACCTTCCACGATGTAGGGTTTTATGACACCGGATTTCATGCCTATCTAGTAGGGTCTATGTCGGTTAATGCCTATTCCCACCATGTGGGATGTGCACTCTAGTCATTGGATAGGTTCTACAACGTGTAGGTAGTAGTATGGGATGCTATCTACACATGGCACGAGTAGGCCTTGAAGATACTAAAGTGAGTTCCCTAAGCCTTAATGGCTATTGTATGAAAGTGCTCTAAATGCATGAATGTGTCCTAAAATGGTGTCTCATTGACTTTCTTAGAGAGGGCTTTCTACTGTTCCGGTCCACCAACTCTAAGTCTATCATTTCACACAAATAGGAGGCACCATCATAAGTTCTACCGCTTCAAGGTTTTACATTCACTTAAGGTCCTAGGCTCATCATGAAGGGGCACCATGCTTAGGTCTACCGGTTCAAGACATAGCCTAGAAGCCTCACTAATCATTCATAGAAAGTCATTCATTTATGAAGAGGCACCAACTCAAGGTCTACCAATTTAATACAATAATACATCAAGTCAAGATACATTCATTACTCAAGAGAAGGGTGCCTAAGCCTACCAAGTCAAGAGATTACGTTCCATAAGTTCCATGTATCAAGAAGAGGCACCTAAGTCTACCAATTCAAGACATACATCATATTATAGAAATCCTTCACATTCCATCATCATCACATATGAACATTAAGAAAGGACATACTTCCAATCACAATACAATAACAACTTATACAAGATCACTTTGAGATCACATGAACACCTTTACATTCACAACATGATTACCTATACATCATTAGATTCTCATTCAAATCCTTCACATCACATTAACATATATGATATCATGTCAACACTTCAACTTCCTCATACAATGCCTTCAAGGCCATAATCACAAAAACATTTAACATATAAGCACCTCCACCATAAGTGGATCACACATCAATCTATCACAATTCTATATCAATTCTACATTAACAATGAAGTTAGGTCAACTTACCCTTTTTCCAAAGCCACAATCATCATTCTGCAATTCTTCAACAATTCACAATAGATAAACATAGATAATAATAGAAAAAAACTATTCAACTCAATCTAAGCATAATTCCATCATCATTCAATCATAAACATTCAACCCACTTCATAAGCCAAATTTAGGAAACTTGGAAAGACATGGGTTCATGGAATTTTATTTCTTAAAACCATCAATAAACATCAATAATAGCATATATCATCATTAAAAATCATTTAATGCAAGAACCCATGCTTAGAATCAAAATTAGGTTTTTTTGTGTTTTTGGAAAAACTTTGAAATCATTTGGATTGAGCTCCTTGAAAGGAAGAATAATCAAGGATAAAGGATCCCCATACCTTAACCTTCATGAATCCCACGAATTTTTGAGAAGTAAACACTTGAAACCTTCAACCCTAGCTTGAACTTGACCTAGCCTTTCAATGGAGTTCTAGACAGAACCTTTTAGGAGAGAAGGGTTTTGATTTAGGGAAAAGTGAAGAATGAATTCTAAAATACCATATTAATGTTTTAATACTCTTAAAATACTTAAAAATACTTAAAAATAATATTTACGAAAGCACCCCTTACCCACATGGACTTACTAAATAAAACTAAGGCAAAGTCCAAGGGAGCATTTAAGATCCTTGAAGTGATCCACTTGCCTTGGACCCTCCCTTGGACTTTGCCTTTGGATTTTTAAAGCTAAGGCATATCCATGGGAGTATTCAAATGACCTACTTATATCATATATATATATAAAATAGGTTATACCCATTTAATTTAGACCAAAAAGAAAATTACGAAATTACCCCTTTTTATGCTTCCCCTTGGATTGCCCAAATAAAACTAAGGCAATCACCAAGGGAGCTTCAAAGGGCCTTGGAATGGTCTACCATCCGGCTAAGGCGAAGTTCAAGGGAGCTTCGAAGGGCAATGATGCCTTTTGCCTTCCTTGAACCCTCTCTTGACTTATACTTAGTCAAATCTTTTTGAAAATTTCATAACTCCAATTTATGCTTTAACTTTTAAGATTCATACGTTATGCTCTAGTTTCACCTATCAATTTTTTTAGGGTTTTACTACAGAAAATGATGAAGAAAAGAAAAGGGAAGTGTTGTTCACACCACATTTCATGATGACTATAACCATTAAGACTAAATAACCATACCTTTGCACTCACCCCCATTACAGGCCTTGAAAAGACATTTGTGATCTTGAGTAAGCTGAAGCAAGTATCGATTGGAAAATACGGGCAAACCTATAGGTGAAATAATGCATTGTGTTCATCTTTGTGAGTGTGAGCGTTGCATTTGATTCCGAAGCTTTAAATTGTGAACCATTGTGTGAATATGGAATCATTCTTTGTGTGAGGGCATTTGAACACTTTAGTTGAGTTTGAACTTGCATTTGAAGCAAGTATTGGGAGCTTGGGATTCTTTGATATTGGTAAGTCACAACTTGAAACTTTGAGTGCACATTTGTTCCTTGCATAAGTAAGTTGAATCTTTTTGTGTGCATTAATTATTGAGTCTTGTGTAGCACTATTTGAGGCATCCTTTTCGAACTGCGGAACTTGAGTTTTACTTAAGGACAAGCAAAAGTTTAAGTTAGGGGTGTTGATGAGTCCACAGTTTGGACTCATTTAGGGATTGATTTTAATAGAATCAGTGTCCTTGAATTTCAGACATTTGAACTTAGGAACCAAGCATGGACAATATGGAGCAAAAAGGAACAAGGAAGCTGAAAGAACGAAGAAGAGAAGACCTGAAGATCGCCAAAACCATTGGGCGAGTCGTCGAATGGCCATGGTCTCGCCTAATGTTCTATTGTGCTAATCCCTGGAAGAGGTGACCACGTTGGCGATAGAAAAGAGCATTAGGCGGATCTCCGAACAGCCACGATACCGCCTAAAGTTACAGAATGCCGGATAAACTAAAGGTCATTTCGGCAAGCAGCAAAGCCAATTGGCATGTCGTTGATCTATTAAGCAAAGGACAATTAGGTCGCCAAAGATTGCTGAAGAAGTTCTGAACACACATTGATGAGTGAAATAATAGACATAAGGCGATTCGCGGAAGTGTTCGGTGATCCCGATCTGGATCGCCTAATGTTACAGTAGCCGAACCAAGAAAGAGTGAAAACTGAAGGCGAGATAAAGAACAATCGGAGCATCGCCGACCTGTCGGCCACATCCGACTAACCTCGCCGAATGGTCTATAACAGTCACACATTAGACTTATTTAAATTGATTTTTGGAAAGGAAAGTGGGTATTCAGTAACGAACAAACAAACAAATTAGAGAGAGGATAACACCAAAGGCTCTGGAGAGGGATTTTAATCAAAATATTCTTAGAGATTTTGTAATCAAGAAGATTTTTAGCTGATTTCTTCATAAAAATTATCATTTTCTGTATTCACTTATGGGAAGAAGAATGGATGTTAATTTCTCTACTTTTGATATGAGTGGCTAAAATCCTTATCTTGGGGTTTTGACTATGAAGCCAATTGTTGAAGTTTTGCTAAATGGATATTGTTGAAATGGGAAGAAGAATGGATGTTAATTTCTCTACTTTTGATATGAGTGGCTAAAACCCTTATCTTGGGGTTTTGACTATGAAGCCAATTGTTGAAGTTTTGCTAAATGGGTATTGTTGAAATACGAATAGGGAGGTTAATTTTAAGTGGGTCTGAATTGTTACTGCATTTTGAAGTTGTTTTGCATAATTAGTGTAATTTATTCCGCGGTGTGAGCTTACTCGAGAGAGAAGCATAGAACCAAGGTAGCAATCTTAGCATCCTTAGTAGTGGGTTTACCCGGATTTCAGCTCGAGAGAGTGAAATCCAAAATCTATCCTTTGTATCTAGCTCGAGAGAATTGATTTGATGAGGACAAAGGGCTGAGCATCTTGCGATCAGTGATGAAGTTCGAGAGAATTCGTCATAGAAAAGGTAATTGTTCGAGAGAAAGTTATCTTATATATGGCCCAACCTACCCACAACAAAATAACCTACTGTTCATATCAACATTCACCCTCTAATGTAAAATTCAACAATTGGTTGGTTAATTCCCCAAGTTCTACTCTAGTATTTGTTTAATTCGTGTTTATTCGTGAAGTTAGATTGAAATTTGCTAAATATAACCATAACCTTGAAGGCATAACAAGTATAATATTGAAGAGATTGTGTCAAAGTTTCATTTTCGAATTTGTAGGAAAAACTATTCCCTTGGGACTCGACCCCAACCCTTGGTTGAGTTATATTACTATTAAACGATTGTTGATGCTTAGTATTGGATGAAGTATCTTTGATAGCATTTATCACAAGTGTACCATTAACTTCGACTCGCCCTCAGCTCTAGCCAGTTTCCAGCACATCAGATTTCAGGGTGAGCTATTCCTTCTAGCTCACGCTGGATTCTCTCAGTCATGGCATGATGTCCTTAAATTTCGGGCATAGACCTTTCTATTAACATTCTTTGGTGTCTTTAATACTCCTACACTTGGTATTTTGAGGACAGATGTCCTTGATGTAATGACTTTCAGGTTTTGGTATAATAAGTGATAGACTTTAGAGGTTTATTTAATTGGTTACTTTAATAAGTTTTGAGCTTCCGCATTATTGTTGTTATTCGTAGTTGAATTATTGATATAATTTTGGTTGGATTTGTTGCTTCGCTCATTTAGGAGGTTAAGTGTGGGTCCCCCTCAGGACTAGTTTTGGGTCGTAACAAACTTGGTATCATAGCTTTAGGTTCGATGATCTCATCACACAAGGACAAGTCTAGTGGAGTCTTGCGGAACGGTACGCGGACGCCTTTACTTTTCTTCGAGAGGCTATAGGACTTTAGGAAAACTCATATTTTTCTTTCTTTCGTGCTATTACTTGAATCCAATTGGTATCTAGGTGATACAAATTGATATCTGACCTTCTTCACGCTATTTCGCAGATGGTTAGAACTAGAGCAACAGTTGTGACAACACCAACAGCGGCAAGACAAGGTGCGCCTGAACTAACCATTAGGGCTGCAGCTCGAGGGGAAGCAATGGCGAGAGGTCGAGGTAGAGGTCGCGGGAGAAGGCCCACTAGAGGTAAAGGACAAGGGATAGAGTGGTGACTCCTCCACCGACTGACGAGGTAGTGAGAGAGGGTGATGAAGGGGAAGATGAGCAGATTGAGGAGAAGGAAGTACCACCCCAGCCTACTCCAGAGATGATTAATCAGGTTCTCACTTATCTTAGAGGATTATCTGATCAGGGCCAGGCACCGCCAGCATTTTCTACACCGGCACCTCAGGTTCAGGGAGTACAACATGCAACTATTGTGGGCATGGATGCGTCCTTGGAAACAAGCATGTTTCCCCGATTAACTACAAGGCCTATAATGACTAGTGACCAGCATGACCTTTCCATTAAGTTCTTAAAGTTGAAACCTCCAGTCTTCAAGGGTACTGAATCTGAAGATGCTTATGATTTCCTGGTTGAATGTCATGAGATGTTACATAAGATGGACATAGTGGAGCGATTCGGTGTTGAGTTTGTGACCTACTAGTTTCAAGAGGATGCCAAAATATAGTGGAGGTCTCATGTTGAGTGTCGACCATCAAAGGCACCACCTCTGACTTGGGCAACATTTTCTAGTTTGTTCATGGAGAAGTATATACCCCAAACTTTGAGTGATAGGAGGAGAGATGAGTTCCTAATCCTAGAGCAAGGAAGGATGTCTGTTGCAGCTTATGAGGCCGAATTTCGTGCATTATCCAGGTATGCCACTCAGCTTTGCTTCAATCCGCAAGAGCAGATTCACCGCTTTGTGAAGGGATTGAGGTCAGATTTGCAGATTCCAGCTTTACAGGTAGCTGCTTCTGTAAAATCTTTTCAAGAAGTGGTTGATTTTGTGATAAAGGTAGATGGGGTGAAACCGGATGACTTCACCAAAGTGTCAACATTTAAGAAGTTCCGTAAGGAATTAATTTAGTGGTTCTTACTCAAGAGGGCAGAGATCAGGGGGTTATCCACCTCGTCTTATTCAGTCTTCATTGCAGGTTTCAGTTGAGGGTCCGTCGTAGACCAACCTTTTTCTGAGTTTGGGGGTTATCTCCAGTGTTCTTTATTTTCACAGATACCTACATTCGACTCCAGGAATTGTTATGGATATGGAAAGGTCGAATATATCAGGAAATATTATCCAAAGCAGAGTCAGGCTCGGTACGATCAGAGTTACAGATCCCCAGCAATTAGAGGTAGAGGAGGTCATGTTAGAGGCCGTCATTCTAGAGGATATGGTGGCCAAGGTAATGGTGGTCACCAGTTCAATCGGGGTGGCGAGCAGGTTGGAACTACTGAAGAGCAACCCGGAAGGGGAAATGGACAGACAGGTGATAGAGCCCATTGTTATGCTTTCCCCAGGAGGTCAGAGGCAGAGACATTTGATGTTGTTATAACAAGTAATCTTCTGGTCTGTGATCGCATGGCTTCCGTATTATTTGATCCTGGATCCACATTTTCTTATGCATCTTCCTTGTTCGCTACTGGACTTGATTTGCATTGTGATTTGCTTGACATGCCTATTCGTATCTCTACTCCCGTTGGTGAATCTGTGATAGTTGAGAAGGTATATAGGTCTTGCCTTGTGACTTTTGTGGGGAGCAATACTTATGTAGATTTTATTATTTTAGAGATGGTTGATTTTGATGTAATTTTGGGTATGACTTGGCTTTCTCCAATTTTTGCTTTCTTAGATTGTAATGCTAAGACTATGACCTTGGCCAAGCCTGGGATAGATCCACTAGTGTGGGAGGGAGACTACATTCCCGCCCTAGTTTGTATTATCTCGTTTCTTCGTGCTAAGAGGTTGGTGAGTAAGGGTTGTTTAGCTTTCTTGGCACATCTCAGGGATGATACTTCCAAAGTGCCGTCAATCGAGTCTATTTCGATAGTCCGTGAGTTTGCAGATGTTTTTCCTGCAGACCTGTCTGGTATGCCAACAGATAGAGATATTGATTTTTGTATTGACCTGGAGCCGGGGACTCGCTCCATTTCCGTTCCACCTTATAGAATAACCCCAACTAATTTAAGGGAGTTAAAGGCCCAACTTTAGGCCTATAGACTGAGTGCATCTCCTTGGGGTGCTCCAGTTTTACTTGTGAAGAAGAAGGATGGTAGTTTTCGGATGTGCATAGACTACATGCAGTTGAATAAGGTAACTATTAAGAACAAGTACCCCATTCCTCACATTGATGACTTGTTCGATTAGTTAGAGGGTGTTTGTGTCTTCTCTAAAACTGATTTGAGGTTCGATTATCATCAATTGAAAATGTGGGCAACAAATGTGCTAAAGACTGCTTTCCGAACCAGGTATAGGCATTATGAATTCTTAGTAATGTCCTTTGGGCTTACGAATTCCCCTGCTGCTTTCATGACCTTGATGAACATAATTTTTAAGACATATCTAGACCTCTTTGTTATTGTATTCATTGATAATATACTAATATACTCAAAGAGTATGAAGGAACATGAAGAGCATTTGAGAATTGTATTGGGGTTATTAAGGGAGAAAAGGCTTTATGCCAAATTCTCCAAGTGTGAGATTTGGCTCGATTCTGTGTCCTTCTTGGGGCACATGGTTTCTAAGGATAGATTGATAGTGGACCCACTAAGATTGAAGTAGAGAAGAGTTGGGTAAGGCCTACTAATGTTTCAGAGGTAAGGAGCTTTGTTGGTTTAGCTAGCTACTACCGTCGATTCGTCAAGGGATTCTCTTCCATTGCTTTCCAGCTGACCAATTTGACCAAGCAAAATGTTCCATTTTGTATGGTCGGATGAGTGTGAAGAAAGTTTCCTGAAACTCAAAACCTTGTTGAATACTGTACTGATTCTTGCCTTGCCAGTGGAATGTAAGAATTTCATTGTTTATTGTGATGCATCTTATACTGGTTTAGGTGCAGTGTTAATGCAGGAGAGGAATGTAATTGCCTATGCTTCAAGGAAATTGAAAGTGCATGAACGTAACTATCCGACCCATGATTTGGAGTTGGCTGCAGTTGTATTTACATGGAAGCAGTGGAGGCATTTCTATATGGGGTCAAGTGTGAAGTGTATACAGATCATCGCAGTTTACAATATGTGTTTACTCAGAAGGATTTGAATTTGAGGCAGAGGAGGTGGATAGAGTTATTGAAAGACTATGATATTACTATTTTATATCACCTAGGAAAAGTTAACGTTGTGGCAGATGCCCTAAGTAGAAAAGTAGGAAGCATGGGTAGTTTAGCCCACTTACTGGTTTCTAGACGCCCATTGGCTAGAGAGGTTCAAACTCTGGCTAATGACTTTATGAGGCTAGCAGTACTTGAGAAAGGAGGATTTTTGGCCTGTGTGGAGGCAAGATCTTCTTTTCTTGAAAAGATTAAGGGAAAGCAGTTTGATGATGAGAAGTTGAGCCGAATTTGAGATATGGTATTGCAAGGAGAGGCTAAAGAGGTTGTGATTGATGAGGAAGGCGTCTTGAGAATTAAGGGGCGGGTATGTGTGCCCCATTTTGATGATTTGACTCACACTATTCTTGCAGAGGCTCATAGTTTGAGGTATTCTATACATCCTGGTGCAACCAAGATGTATCGTGATCTGAGACAACATTATTGGTGGAGTAGAATGAAGCGTGAAATTGTTGATTTTGTTGCCCAATGTCTGAATTGTCAGCAGGTAAAGTATGAACATTAGAGGCCTTGAGGGACACTTTAGAGAATGCCCATTCCTGAATGGAAGTGGGAAGAATTGCAATGGATTTTGTGGTTGGTCTTCCAAAGACATTGGGTAAGTTTGATTCTATTAGGGTAATTGTTAACAGGTTAACTAAGTCTGCTCACTTCATTCCGGTCAAGATGACTTACAATGTAGAGAAGTTAGCCAAACTCTATATCTGTAAGATTGTTCGATTGCGTAGAGTTCCAATTTCCATCATATCAGATAGAAGTACACAATTTACTTCTAACTTTTGGAGGACCTTGCATGCTGAATTAGGTACTAGATTGGATCTTAGTACCGCATTTCACCCTCAAATCGATGGGCAGTCTGAGCTAACAATTCAAGTGCTGGAGGATATGCTTCGTACGTGAGTGATAGATTTTGGTGGTCATTGGGATCAATTCTTACCCTTAGCAAAGTTTCCGTACAACAATAGCTATCACTCGAGTATTGATATAGCCCCATTTGAGGCATTATATGGGAGGAGATGTAGGTCTCCCATTGGTTGGTTTGATGCATTCGAGGTGAGACCTTGAGGGAATCGTTAGAAAAAGTGAAATTCATTCAGGAGAAGCTTCTAGCAGCTCAGAGTAGGCAGAAAGAATATGCAAATCGGAAGGTCAAGAACTTAGAGTTTATGGAGGGTGCGCAAGTTTTGCTGAAGGTTTTACCCATGAAGGGTGTGATGCGGTTTGGTAAGCGGGTAAGCTTAGTATAAGGTATATTGGGCCATTTAAAGTTCTTAAGTGTGTGGGGGAGGTGGCCTATGAATTGGCCTTGCCTCCATGGTTGTCAGGAGTGCACCCGGTATTTCATGTGTCCATGCTGAAAAAATACCATGGTGATGGAAACTACATTATTCATTGGGATTCGGTCCTGCTTGATGAGAATATGTATTATGAGGAGGAGCCTGTAGCTATTTTTGATAGGGAGGTCCACAAAATGAGGTCAAAGGAGATTTCATCTATCAAGGTTTAGTGGAAGAATCGGCCAGTTGAAGAGTCCACTTGGGAGAGTGAGGTTGATATGCATGAAAGATATCCACACTTTTTTATCAATTCAGGTACCCTTCCTTGCCCTCGCTTTCTCTTGATCGTTCGAGGACGAACGATGGGTAAATTGGTATCTAATGTAACGACCTTTTTGGTTGTTTTGAGTACTAGAGCTTTTTATGGCAGAAAATACTTTCCGATAGATTTTAAATGAGTATTTTGGACTATTCGTGACTACAATTATGAAATTAGTGGGTAGTTTTAATAATTAATTTAGTTGGTGGTTAAAGAAGATAACATTAGAATTAATAGAGGATCACTTTCACCACTTTAATAATTTTGAAGCTATACAATTAGGGTAATAATTGATCAGTAGAAAAGAAGAAAATTAAAAAAAAAAAGAGCCGCACAATTGTCAAGAACAAATTGAAGAAGCGCTTCAGGTGAGCAAAATTTTTTTTCAGCTTTCAATATTAGAGTGTTGCTCATATAAATAGATTATTATATTGGTATGTATTTAAGAAGAAGGAGGTGAATTGTTATCCCTTTTTATACCCACACAAATTTGGTTGGAAAATTGAAAAGTGTTAAGGACGTGATGATTGGCCAAAATATAAGTAGAAACAATTAATAGTTGAAAGATTAGGTTGCAGGGAAGGTTGTATATGTTATATATGATATATGTGTGGAATTAGACGGTAACTGCTGTATATAGATTTGGTGCAGTTATTGTTCAAATCTCGTATATTCTGCTAGTTGCCGAAAGGAGAATGTGCAAACAAAATTTTGGGGGTGAGAGCAATAGTTGAAAAATTGCCATTTGTTGATGTGGATAATTTGCAGTAGTTAAGGAGTTGTACAGAAAAGGCAGATTTTCTTTTCTTTCTATTTTGGTGGATCTTTGCCATTTAAGCTTTTGAATATTACTTGGGCAATGTCTTTGTTTCAATTGGAGTAATGATTAGCGATCATTGGCTAATGATTGATAAATTGGGTTTGTAGTATATGATAAATTATGTTAGAGTTGTTGCCACTGGTTTTCGAAACCGGTGGCTTACTCTTGAATTTTATTACGTGTTTATCATCTTATAAATTGAGTTTCAGTATATTGAGATAGGTAATTAAAGATTAGGTGGATCGAATTATTTAAATTCAATTAAAGTTATGTTAATTGGAGGAATTAAGACCTACCCTTAGGTTTGAACTTTAGTAAATTGATTATATAATTAGGTGATTTTTGGGTCTAGGCTAGACATAGAATAATATGAGTGTGTGTGTATAGACTCGTTAACTTACAAATTTGCATATACACTTGATAGATTGGAAAGGTTCAGAGGCATTAAGGAAAGGAAAAGCATTGGAGAAGCAGTTTGCTTGATTTCGGTTCTTCGGTGGATGTAGGTTATGGTTTATTCTATTTGATAGATAGACTCTTAATAGTGATTGATATGCAATTGAGTGATATTGTGAAGTTTTCTATGTACTTGATTGTGTAGTTGTGTGGCTTGGTTGTGTGGTTTGTGATTGGTCTGAAATCCTGAGACCATGAAATTTATAATCTTGAACCCTCTCTATCGAAGTGATGCCTTGAATATAGAAGGCTTAATGAAATATTGTTAAGGAAGTGGAAAGAGATGATAAGAATGACAAATGAATTAACCATATTATTGGATCGGGGTGTCACATTTCGACATGGTATTATTGGACCGGGGTGTCACGTTCTAGCGCGGTAACATTAAAGGAAGAAGATATTGAATTGACTTAATGTACTCAATCTCAAAGAACCCATTTCCCAAATGAGCGTGATATGGAGGCATGAGTCCCCGTATGTGTGCTTGATATTGTGATTGATTGTGTACTTGCTTCCGTTGTCACTTGTTCATGTTGTTTGTTGCTTTCCACATGCTAAGTGTCATAGTTGATTTTATACTATTATTTATAGCATATTAGTTTCTATTTATGGTTGGCCGATGATACCTACTTAGTACGTGTTCCTTGTACTGACCCCTACTTGTGTTTTCTTCATTTTCTTTTGTGGAGTGCATCAAGTGTACATCTACTTCTACTCGCCCTCAGCTCTAGCCAGTTTCCAGCACATTAGATTTCAGGGTGAGCTATTCCTTCTAGCTCGTGCTGGATTCTCTCAGTCATGGCATGATGTCCTTAAATTTCAGACATAGACCATTCTATTAACTTACTTTGGTGTCTTTAATACTCCTACACTTGGTATGTTGAGGACAGATGTCCTTGATGTGATGACTTTCAGGTTTTGAGAATAATAAGTGATAGGCTTTAGAGATTTATTTGATTGGTTACTTTAATAAGTTTTGAGCTTTCGCATTATTGTTGTTATTCGTAGTTGAATTATTAATATAATTTGGGTTGGATTTGTTGCTTCGCTCACTTAGTAGGTTAAGTGTGGGTGCCACTCAGGACTAGTTTTGGGTCATGGCATGAGCTTTGACCCTTGAAAGGGCAAGATATGATATTATGCATGTTTTATGAGGCTTAGTACATGCTTTAGAAACACATTTGAGAGTAAAGTGAATATGCTCATGATCTAGTTGTTGTGTTGTTGAAAGGTTATTCTCATATACACACTTATGCATTAATATGATATGATGTGAGTAGTTTCCTCACAATATGATGATTCTAAGGTTGGAAGACTAGTCTTACCTAATGAATCTATATGAAGACATGGACAGTGAAAGGTAGTTCTCATGCATGATCTAATGAGCTTTAGTATGAGTCATGTTGGATTGAGTGTCAAAACATTCTTCCATAAATATGAACTTAAGTCAAGACTTAATATGAACTCAATTGGAATTATGCTTAGCACCGAGTTGATATTGCCAATGAGATGGAAGCTCACCCGTTAGTAGAGGGCGATTTTCTAGAAGAGGTCTCATGAGATGGAAGCTCCTCCGTTAGTTGAGGGCTGGTTTCTAGTAGCAATATTCTTATCCCATAAACTATGTGCCCTCATAGGTTACTTAGCTATTGGATTAACCTAAGCTAAGAGTATGGTTCTACCTTAGGCAAGTAGGACAACCCTTTTTCGGTGTGGGGTAGACACCAGATTCCATGTTAAGCGCACATGGTCTATATCGATTAAGGCTAATTCCCACAGTAAGAATATGAATTATGAACTATGGTTACTTAAGAAGCTTTACTTAGTATGGGTGAGAGTATGTGATCTTATTCATGTATTGCACAAGTGCTTTGAGGGTATCTATGGTATGCTCCTTTTATGTTATGATGATCTATGTAATGAATATGTGTATGACTTGTGCTTATGATGTATGCTTAGTTTGGAATGTAGCTTGAAAGGACTTTCCAATGCATGTGTGACTAAATGTGAGTATTCCCTTGTCTATGGTAAGTAGGTTAAGAATGAGATCAAAAGATGATGAGTATGAATGAGGACCTAAAGTTACTTGCTTAGTATGGGTGGGATTATAGGGTCTTATCCATGCATTGCACAAGCTTGACTTGAGGTAACTTATGTAGTGTTTCTATTATGTTATGTTAAACTAGATACATTAATCATGCATATGACTATGTTGTTATCTCTTATGCTTATAGCCTCTGTCTTATTATGTTGTCTCTTATGTTCATGACTTATGATATTGTCTCTTATCATTATGGTAGATGTCTTATGTTGACTAATTCCTCTTATATGCTCTTATGATGTTATGCTAGCTATCATATTTAGTACTTTTGTACTAACGCATACTCTTGCCTACATTCTTATCAAATGTAGGGTTCGGTGATTTTGAGTTCCATCATTGAGGATAGGTTTCTAGAAGTGCAAGGAGTTGAAGACTTGGTGAGTCCTCATAGAATCGAGGATAAAGCCACCATTTTCCTTTATGTCTTTCTTTTATGTTTTAAGACTATTGTATGGGCTATGTCTTGTATTAGATGGTTTGAGACAAAAGAGTTATAGACTTTCGCTCGCTATTATAAAGACTTCAATTGTACGGATAAAGTTTTAAAAATTTTCATACTTGTCTATTATCTTATGTTATGATATGCTAAGGGCTTGTATGAGACCTCTTAGGGGTCAAGTAAGCCATGTTACATCTAGGGTGTACCCCTGGGTCGTGACAAAGAGTGACTAACTTTCAGTAGTAATCATAAGAAAGTTTACAGTCACTATTCATAAGAACTTATATTTTATTGTTCATTTTATAATTGTTTACTTATTTTTTTTATTTAAGAATATTCATAATATTTTTAAAAATAGTGTAGTACATGGTTGGATATTCACGTGCAACGCACGTGCGTCAAAACTAGTATTATATTAAAAATGAGAAGCCTCAAAGTTAAAAGTTGAATTACGATTTTACCCTTGTTATAAATTAAAATTATATAAAATATCTAATTATTTAATAACAATAATAATTTACATTTTAATTTAAATTAATAATTCCAAAAATCTATATATACATTACTAGCTCTTCCTCTTCCGCTAACTTTTTCCATAATTGTGATTTATGTGGATAATGTGGGATCATATTGGGGAAGTTTTGGTTAAGAGCAGTTTTGCAGATTCTGTTGAATGTTGTTGTTGTCCTGATAATGTACAAGAAACATTTGATCATTTATTTGTTTATTGCCTATGGAATATGTTTGCAGGAGCAGCAAGAATCCAGGGTCCATTTATATATTTGAAACAAATAGTGAATAAATGGTGGGATTTTGATTGTGTTGCTAAGCTTAAACCATTATACAAAGCATTACCATTGTTTATTATTTGACAGATCTGAAAAATGAGGAATGTGATCAAGCATGGGGTAAAATGACCAGAAATGGGATGATTCGAGAAATTAACAATAATATCTTCTTGTTATCTACTTGTAGATATCCTTGGTTGTCTGATATCCCTAACAATTGGCCATGGATTGTAAAGTTTTTTTAGGCTTATACACCATTGATTATTAGTAAAGCGGTGAGATGGAATTGTCCAAATGTAGGGGTTTTCAAGTGTAACTCTAATGGGTCTAGTATAGGCAATTTGGGTCTAAGTTCTAGTGCTTTTTGTGTTAGAAATTCTAATGGAGAATTACTGTTTGCTAAAACCATACATTTTGAGATTCGATCTTCTCTGGAGGCAGAAGTTAAGGCATTTAGAGAAGGATTATCGTACTGCACCCATCATAATTCTCTTCCATTAATTATGGAGACAAATTCCCTCATCATCAAGAAGATTCTAGATGGAATCTGGGAAGTCCCATGGGTAATTTCTGTAGACATAAGGTGGATTAGAGATGTTATGAAGGACAAGGTGGTGGAAATCAAGCTCACCTACAAAGAAGGGAATACACTGGATGATCTTTTAACTAACCATATTTTCAGTTTTGTAGGTACAAATCTAATTCAATTTAATTCTACACAGGAGCTACCATCACAAGCAAAAACTATATTACAATTTGACAAACAAAACTTGTCGCAATTGAGGGTAAAAAAAGTGTCAAAATGTCAGGTTCAACATACCAGTCACATATTAGAAGCACAAAAAAGGAGCAGTCACAATACTTCATCAACTGAAAAAAAGGAACAATCACAATCGAAATACATTGCCACAACAAAAAAAAAAGAACAAGGAACATAAAATCACAAGGATTATTATATTGAAAATGAGGATCTTACTTGGTAGTTTCATGGGTTTGTTGCAATGGTATCAACCCCTTGGGGTTCAATCTGCACAAGTCATAAAATTACTTAGTGAAATCAATAATTTTTTATCGGTTCAAGGGTTATAAGTTTGGATTTGTGCCTTACCTTGAGATACGTTTGTGAAAATTGGTGTCAAGTTGAAGAACTCTTCAATGAGTTGAATCCATGGTGTTTGTGAGAGTTTGAATGCCCATGTGGATATCGCTCAAACTTGGTACTGTCTTCTCTGTCGTAATCGAGAGTTAAGGCTCTCCTCGGATCACTGCTGGTCGTTGTGTTGATCGAAGAGGAGTAGCCATTGAGTTTTTGTCATTCTTCCTTATCTTTTTCTTTTTTCTTTTTGTTTTTCATTTGTTTCCATTTTTTTATTTGGGATTTGGTCACTTTTGGTCCAAAGCTCTTTATTTGTCTTTTTGGTATATAATAAATGGGCTTTGCCTGTTAAAAAAAAAGTTAGAGAGGATATTATTCATGTATTAAATGAATACGACATGTGATGTGCAATTTAGAAATTTGCATAATTAATACTTGTACAAATTATGAAGAAATTTGTATCTTATTTTATGTAGATTAGAGGATGGAACAAAAGTACCCGTTTGAATTAGCTTATTTTAGATGTTTTTGACTTTTGAACACTTTTTTAGTTTTGGATGTGTTTGGAAAGGTTAAAAAGTGCTTTCAAGCACTCACTTTTTGGCCAACAAAATTTACAAATAAGTCAAAAGTAGGGTATCATATTTATGACTTTTACCTTTGAACTTATAAGTTATTTTCTACAAGTCTATCCAAACAGGCCCTAATACATGCCTAACTAATAATAATTTCTCCATTGTTTTTTAATTGTTATGTTGCATTTTTCTAGAGTCAATTTAAAAGTTAAATTAGATTATATTAATTTGATATTTTAAAATAAAGATTTTGATATGAAAATACTATAAATTGTATGTATTTTTCATATCAATATCATGAAAAATACATGTTAAAATGTTTGAGTTTAAAAAAGGAAGTTATAACAACTAAAAAGCTAAGGAGGAAATAGATTACTAATAAACATAATTGAAATGGTCTTACCAAACAATCCTCTATTGTTTATATATTTCATTCCCGCGCTGTTTTTATTTTTAGAAGCCCTCCTAGGGTTTGCCAATTCTTCTTCATTCTCCATTTCTGCATTTATGTAGTATAAACCATTTTAGCCAAATTTGTCACAACAAAATGAGTGCTCCAATGGAAATCTCCATGGTCAACGCTGCTGAAGTCAACACCAGCGAGCAAAACGGTGACCCTGCTCCATCCCCACCACCCACATTACCTGAAGAAAAAGTGCTCGTTTCAGGTATTCCACAATATTATACATTTCTGACATTTTTTTATAAACTTTTAGAGCTGAAACATTTCAATTTTGTAATTGTAGTTGAAGTTTGCTTGAAGCCTTCAAGTACAGCTCGTATTGATGATGTTAGGTTATCCGTTGAGAGGTATGTAATTTTCAACTTTTCTATATCAGTTAAGTAACCCTTGAAGTATATACAAAGTGCCCCTTGGCCAGTAGGGGGTAAGAGGATAGTTGGTGTATACCATACTGAGACTTCTGTGGCTGTTTCCATGCAATTAAATGCCAAATTTGATTTGTTGACTAGCAAATATAGTGAGCTTCTACTGTTAGAGAACCCCCAATTACTGAATATTCAAGTTAAATGGGTCCTAATAAAGCGAATTGGATGGTGAGTACTCATATGGCCAACCCAACTAGTTTGGGGTTGAGGCATAGTTTCTATTGCTATGTTTGCATTTGACTTCTCTGGGAATTGTTAACGCACATGCTCTTTTATTTGGTGACATTTATGGCTAAAGTTACTTTTCTTGTTACTCAATATCTCATTCAAAATTACGTTTTGGTTATATGGGCAAATCATCTTGTACAGAATGCTGGAAAAAAGGAGTATGAGCTATGTGGATGGTCCAATTCCAGTTCCAATTGATGATCTCTTTCTTGCTGAAAATGTGCAGCACATATGTGTGTGTGACACAGGTATATAATCTTTTGTCTCTATAGACTCCGTTAGTGTAGCAAAAAGAAGCAAGGTAATGTTTACCAAGCTTACCCTTGGGTATAATGCACTGCCACATTTTTGCTTTTGTAGATGTCTGGCTGGAGAACCGAGATATCCTTCTATTCTGGCAAGTAAAACCAGTTGTTCATGTATTTCAGGTCTGCTTCTATTACTAAAGTTATGTTACTCAAAGTCCCAAGCCCTTTTGGCATTCCTGTTTCCTACCCTAGCTGGACAGATAGACCCTAAAGGAATCTACAGGAAACACTAGAAGTTGCTAAAATTTTGATCCAGTATTGAAACACTAGAATTTGATGTCTAGTTGGTCATAAATCTTCTCCAAGTAAACAAAGGAAAAGAAAAAAAGAGAGGAAAGAAGTGAAAAAGAAATGAAGAGTAATTGGAGGCCGAGTGAGCATAGCCAACACTTTACACCTAATTTATTAGAGTTGATTTGTTCAATTTTATGACCTCTCTGCTATTTGAATTTGAATTGGACATTTCCATTTTGTCAGCTTAGCGAGGAAGGACCATGTGAAGAATTAAGTGGGGATGGACAGCTTTCTACATTTAATGAATGGATTCTTCCTGCAAAAGAATTTAATGGAATGTGGGAAAGGTGTGTCACTTGCTGGCTGAAAAGAACTTAGATTTCTTCAAGGAACCCAGATGTGATTTATCTTTTTATTTCTACAGCTTAATATACGAATCTGGTCTCAAGCAGAGATTGTTGCGATATGCTGCAAGTGCTTTGCTTTTCACTGAAAAGAGAGTAAATTCCTTCCTTGTATCCTGGAATCGGTAAGAAACTTGTTTACCGAATTCTCAAATATTTTATGATGTCAAGCTGTGCCTGCCAACTTTGTGTCTGATTGTGGTATTTTACTGTGCCTTGTATTCTTTGCTTGGTGATTTCCAATCACCAGTTCTTGTTGAAGCTTAGTTCCATTTACTGTACTCTAGGCAATTGGAGGAAATTAGGATTGTGTAGTAGCAGTGTGCAAAGATAGGTCACTGTAAAATGCACTGCATACTGTTAAAAAGTCATCACCAACTTAATCTCCAAAAAAATGGAGAATCTAGAATGAAAGTTGTAGAGTGAGAAGTCCAGAAAGATTTTAGAAAGAACAACTCTAGAAATAAGTAGAAGTGTAATTCTTGAACTAGGTAGTTGATATCATTAACAGAAGAGAGTACTAAATACTCTCACTAGATCCTTCCATTACCACCCATAAATAGAGGTGGTCCATTTAAGTTGTAAGTGTGCTCAAGTAAGCAAGAAACCAGGAAAGAGTGCGAGAGCAAAGGTGAGAAATAAGAGAAAGCAACAAAATAAGTTGCTAGAGTGCCAGTGAAAGAAAAAATTAGTTTAAAGATTTGTTAGACCGAAGCTGGTCTATAGTTTACAATAATAAAATTTAAATTGTGAGCAAACAATTGTGTTCAACAATATTCAACATTTACATGCTTCATGAAATTGCCATTTAGTCGATCTCTCATGGTGAGTGTTTCAGATCTCAATTTTGAATGTGATGTTGCCACACTAGATGTGTCATTGTGTTTGCTTAAATCACAAAAGTCCTAATAAAACAATATACGGATTAGTAGCTTTATAGGTTTACTTTGCGTTTCACAGAGAGAACTTACTCCTTTGTGGATGCATAAAGAAAGAGTTATATTTTAACTTGACAACAGTCTGAAGTTTCATTGTTGAAAAAGATCAGCATTTTGTCGATTTAACCAGCCCGCTTTAACATTTGGACTCAATGGGGTAATAACACAGTTGACTAGATCTGGTTTTATATTTTGAGTGCATTTTCAGTTCTCACTTTTTTCATGTCTGTCTGCTCTAACCAGCATGTTGAGCACATAAGACCATGGTAAAAAAGCTTTGGTGTGGGCTCTCTGCTTTTACTGTGCTGCTTGCTTATCAGAGATTTTCCCAAATCAGTAAGATTCTTTACCTTATAAGAAAGATAAATGCCTTCGATAAAAAATAATTAGATCCAGGGTGTGTTCGGTATGAAGGAAAATGTTTTCCATGAAAAATGACTACAACCTGATCTTGACTTGTATCTCTTCCAAGAAGAAAATGATTGGAAATGATACTGATATGTTGGTGACTTTCTTCTTGAATGTGGGATCTGACTTTTTTCTTTCTTTTGGACTTACCCAAATAGACTCAACAAACCTAAAATAAACAAAAAAAGGAATCATGGGATGATGGTTGTAGATAGTGGAAAAGAAGAGCAAAATGAAATAGTAATATCTAATTTGATGATTTCACTAGCCTTCACATTTCTGGCTAGTGAGGTGGTTATAGCAGTATCATGGGCAAGAAATGTGAAAGGGTTTCCTATAGACTCTAGAAATTCATTTTCTAGCTATAAAGTAGTTGTTTGTTATTCTTTGTGTGAGAAATATAGGAGAAAAATATTATTGAATTGTTGTATCTATATTATTATATTGAGACCCTATTTATAGACACTACAATAGACTCCTTTTCCAACTAGGACACTAAGATACCATCCTTTTCTAAATAGGATTCTATATACTATTTTTGTTCCTATTCTAAGTAGTATTGTATATATTATTCTTGTTCCTATTCCTATTCTAACACTCCCTCGCAAGCTGGTGCATACAAATCATATGTACTAGCTTGTTACAAATTTAATTAAGAGGACCAATGAGGGACTTGATGAGATATCTGCAAGTTGATCCCTCGACTTCACATAATTGATAGTCAATCTCAATGTGTTTGTCTTCTCATGAAATACTGGATTTGATGCATAATGCCAATCAATCTCAATGTGCTTGGTCTTCTCATGAAAAATTGTATTTGATGCATAATGTCGATAAAACACAAAGTGATAAAATTAGAGAGTTGAACTTCCCAAACGAATCTTGAGAAGACTGTTTCAGACCATAGAGTGAGTTACACAATTTACATACAAGGTTACCAGACTCCTCCCTAGCCAGTGTTTTGGATGACGAAAGGTGACAAGTGCCTGCCTCGCCATGAGGCGAGACGAGCAGTGAGGCGCTCACCTTTTTGAATTAAGGCGCCAATTAATACCAAAAATTTAAAATTTTAATTGCATATATAAATATCCAAAATCTTAATAGCAATAACATATATTAGCAAATATTTCAGTTCAAAAACTAATAGTAGATACTAAAAGTCTAGGATTTGAATGACTCAATAATTCAAAAGACAATTGACAAGCAATACTAGAACTCTAAAAGCCTATTCTTCAAGATTATCCAAATTTTGAAGATTGTTAGAGTGGGTAAAAGTCCACATTGATTAGGGAATGGACTGGTGGTCTCCTTATATGAACTTGGGCAATTCTCCCCTCATGAGCTAACTTTTGGGGTTGAGTTAGGCCAAGTGTCATATCTTTTCATGGTATCAGAGCTAGGTCCATCCCCGTTTGGGTTCCCGATCCACGCTCCAGTCGGGCCTGGGCATGAAGGGGGGTGTTAGAGTGGGTAAAAGTCTCACATTGGTTAGGAAATGGACTGGTGGTCTCCTTATATGGACTTGAGCAATTTTGCCCTCGTGAGCTAGCTTTTGGGGTTGAGTTAGACCCAAATGTCATATCTTTACAAAGATCAATATCCTCTTCATCATGATTTTTTTTACAACTCACTTACTCGGTGACCTTGTGTCTTTGGCTCTTTGAGCCTGACCACCAAATAGTCCATCCGCCATTTTGTACTTAGGAAGCTCAGCAACTAGTAAATCTTGTATTGCTATATCGGGGTTCATCTTCTTAACACATGCATGATTATCCGTCCACAAACTAGCTAGTATAGTGCCATTGTTATGAGCTTTATAAAACAAACCTGAATTCAAAATATGGCCATCAGCATGCAAAGGCGGATGGAGTTGGTCTGACCACCTTGCATCAATAATTTCTCACACTTTCTGATATTGCTTCTTATATCCACCAAAGCCTTGCTCAATAGTTTCTTTGACTCTATCCGTTGCTTCATAAATGTAGCCCATTGGTGGTTTTTTCTCTGCATCCACCAAACGAAGCACTGCTATCAAAGGACCACAAACTGTAAGTTGCCCGAACAACATCATTCCAAAAGTGGGCAGTAATAAGAAGGTTGACAACTTCTTTCCCCAAAGTTTCCTTTGCAAATTTACTTGAAGTCCATTCGGTTAAGAAGACTAGAATTCTCAAGTTTTTCTTTTGGTTGTACATAGCTCTCGAAGTTAAGAAGGCCGCTGCAAATTTTGTCTTGGCCGGTTTCACCAAATTTCTTTGATTGGTGAATTTCCTCATCAAGTTCAACAACAACGGCCTTTGACTAATGTAAGAATGGATTTTGATGGCCTTCTTAAAAACTGTTAAAATAATACTATAGTAATTAGTAGCTAATGAGTATTAAATATTGGCTATAAAGAAAGTTAAGAGGATGGGAGAGTGATATTGCCTGAAGCATATGGATTAATCTTGAATATGTCACCAATTATCAAGTTGATGCAATGAGCAGCACATGAAGTCCAAGAAATGTGTGCCCATCATCATGCTTCCCGCTTTAACATTCTCACTAGCATTATCGGTGACAATTTGTACAATATTTTCTGATCCAATTCTTTCAATAGTGTTTTCAAACAAGTTGTACATTTTGGTAGATACGGTAGATTCATTGCTAGCATCAACAGAACCAAGAAATACACTATCGAAGGGAGAATTCACCAAAATAGTGATGATCATTACCATTTCGTGCTGTCCCAAACTTTGTCCATTGCACTTTATGCTCATCAACAATTTTTTTCCACTTTCTTCACCTCTTTTTTTAGGTGAGTAACTCTAACTTCATGGAATGTAGGAGGCCCATACCGGGGCCATGTTGTCCTACTGCCTCAATGAATTTATTAAATGATTTGTAATTAACACAATTAAAAGGGAGCCGGACATCGTACATCCATTATGCAAAAGCACTTACCGCACTCTCTTAGAATTTTCTTGGTTTCATCAATTCCTGCTCATGCTTCCTTTTCAAAGCCTCCTTTTTGTTGTGATTTTTGTGGAAAATAGAGATTCATAGGGCCTTCGTCACGTTCCGCGCCGTGGATGATGCACTTCCACTAGAAGACATCTTTTGAGTTTTGGAGGGAGGCATCATTTCAGCATATTCATCCATATCATCATCATCAATATTAACAAATTCTTCTGGCTGCCTCACTTGAAATTTCGGATTACTAGCGATTTTATTTGCCATAAGCCCTTATTTCATCTCTAAACTCTGACGGACAAATTGGACATTGTTTTCCATTTTTGTTTCCACCCACGAAATGTTGCTTGTGCTGAGTAATACTACTATTAAAAGAACTTTTACAAAAAATACATACAACCGAATCTTTTGATGATCCTTGAGTACCATAATTCCATCCAATGTCCCTCTTTTTGTTAGCATCCGACGCTATTAAATTCACTATTTATGGACAAATAAATACTATATTAATTAGTGTAAAATTAAATTAAGTAGGGAAGAAATAATTATAAAAGGATTAAACTTAAAAAAAATAAATAGGCAGATTGTAGATTGCAGCGAGCACTACAACAAAACAGAGCACTCAGTTCACTACCACTAAAAACAGAGTGAGTTCACTAGTCACTACCACAACCACTGAAAACAGAGTAGAGACTAGAGAAGAAGAAGAAAAGAAGAGAAGAACTAGGAGATAAGAAGAAGAGAAGGACTGAAGAAGAAAACAAAAAAAAAGGTCTCGTACCTGAGCTGAAGGAGCAGCAATCGCGATTCGCGAAGAAGGTCTCCAGGGGTCGCGCGACTTGCGAAAAACTGAGGAGAAGAGGAGCGGTCTTGCGAAGGTGAAGGTTTGCAAAAATACCCAAAACACCCTAATTTTGGCTTTTAATTATTAAATTAGACCTTTTAAGAAATAATTAAAAAAAGGGTGACGCCTATCGCCTCGCCATGCCATGTCGCCTTTCGCCTTTCTGAAGTCGCATCGCCTCGCTAGAGATAGGCAACGACGCCTCTCCTTGCCTCGCCTCGCATTGTCGCCAAAGGCGAAAGGCGAGCGCCTTTCATAACACTGCCCCTAGCAACGAAACCAGGTGATTGCTCCAGATAGACTTCTTCCTCAAGATCATCATGAAAAAAAAAACATTCTTAATGTCCAATTGTTTAAAAGACCAATGGAGAACGACAACCATATAGAAAAAAACGGACATATGCTATTTGACGGTATGACCCTACTAAAAAAAGGAGAAATTATATGGGTTGAGTCGGAATGATGACACAACTCTATGCAAATCAGATTTGAGGAGTCACCGCAATGATGAATAGAACTATGCAAATCAAATCTAAGGAGTTACCAGAAAGACACACGGTGCTATGCAATTTAGTTATGAGAAAGTAGTTCAGAAAAATCCACGACACTACACAAATTAAATATGAAAAGTACTCCAGAGAGATGCACGGTGCTATGCAAATCAGATATGAAAAAAAAGTAGTCAACGTAAAGATGGTATAGTGTTACAAAAATTAAATATGAAAACGTAGTCACCAGAAAGATGGCACGGTGCTACACATATTAAATATGAAAAAGTTGTCACTGAAATGATGGCACGGTGCTACACAAATAAGATGAGAAAGTAGTCACCGAAAAGATACAGGATGACCCAACTTTTGGTAACATAATCGTTGGATAGATGGGCGGCTTATATGGGTAATAGCTGCCCGCCGGCAGTGGAAGCTCTTTGATTCTCTACCAAGATTGTAGAGGCTCTAATACCATGTGAAAAATATTATTGAATTGTTGTATCTACATTATTACTTTGAGATCCTATTTACTCCTTTTCCAACTATAGGACACTACAATACAATCCTTTTCTAAGTAGGATTCTATATACTATTTTTATTCCTAATCCTATTCTAAGTAGTATTGTATATATTATTCTTGTTCCTATTTCTGTTCTAACACTCTGAATAATTGAGAATTAAACTTAACTGGTTTTATTTTGAACTTTTTTTAAAATTATGCCTGAATGTATTGTATATATATTGTGAATCTTTTCCTCTTGGGAAGAATAAGAACTTTTAGTAGCCTTCTGAATGTGCCAAGATTTGTGAAAGAACTAGATTAATTGCAGACATTTTGAAGCATGTTGAGTGCATGTTGCTGTCAGATAATATTGCCGCTCATTACTCCATTCTATTTTGTTTGACCTAAGAGTCAAACATATTTTCTTTGAATGTGATCTATCGCGTTCCTTTTAAGTAAATATTCGTAGTTAATAGCATTTTCTGGTAGTTTCTAGTTCAAGAATTTATTTGAAAAATTAATGTCCATTGTTAAACTGAAAATTGATCAAATCTACCTTTGTGAATGTGAATTATGTATTCGGGCAGGGTAGTAATCAGATCTTGATTTTGTGGTTTCTTCTCCCTTACAATTCTCTTTTGTATAACCTTTATTACCTTATGGATGTATCAAAACTGAGCTTTCCTCAATTGTGTTTATTTTATCCTGCATTCAGTATCCAGTTATCTTATTTTTTTCTGAACAGGTTAACATGTAGTATAAACAAGAAATACACCAATAGTGTATTGTGGTGTATTTCAGTAGTAATTACATCAGTAGTATAGAGGGAAAAACAAAAACGATCTACCACCTATACCCCTCATAAACTGTCTAAAACTTGGGTAATGTCCCCAATCTCCTTGGGAAAATCATGAATACCTTTCAGTATCCAGTTATCTCACTGATCAATTTTCTAATTGTTTGTAGCATTATTCTTCTGCATGGACCTCCAGGAACAGGAAAGACATCTTTATGCAAAGCATTAGCACAAAAACTTTCCATACGTTTTAGCTTTAGGTTTGTACAAATCTAATACTTTACTGGATGTCCCAGCACTTGGATACTTTACTGACCTCTTCTTCCTGTTGAATAATACTCTCATAAATCAGATACCCACGGACCCAATTGGTCGAAGTCAATGCACATTCATTGTTCAGTAAATGGTTTTCTGAAAGTGGCAAGCTGGTATGTTTCACAGTACACTCTGAGATAACTATTCAGCTCTTGTATAGTCAATGTTCTGATTAAGTAATGAACTATTTTTTTGAGTAGAAATGTTCATGATATCATGCTTGACAACTCTCTCCATTAATAAGTCAAGCTTAGACTTGGAGATGAATTTGAAATCCACACTTTAAACACAATTTAAGACTAATTTAGTTTTGTTGGAAAGGGATATCGTGCTGGGGATTGGAGATCCTCCTTTAGGCATTGATCAGACTAATAGGAATTTCCATTACTTGATTATGATATGGTTTCTCAATTACATTTATTCATGAAGAATACCAAAGCCTTTTCGACATCATAGCCCAAGGGAGCACTTGCCAAACTGTAGAAGTTACAGACTATAAGTCTTCACACTGCTGAAACCAATAGAAAGATATTCTTTATATTGGCTTATATTTTTTTGAATGCTGCGACTGAGTCCGTGGAGGTGAGCGAATTTGAAGAGCACACAGCTAGAGTTTGGAATTGTTGGTTAACGAGATTGGATATTTGCGGATTTTGTTTCGATACTTGAAATGATAGGATTTCTTTTCAATTTTGAACTCCACCATAGGATATGTTGCCTAATTCATTGTCAATTTGACTTCAGGGTTTGAAATTATACATTTCACGTTCATACTCTCTAATGATGCTCAAATAATTGCAATAATGGAGTCTACATGTGCAGTTGGTGAGAGAGTGAACAGTGGTCAAGATCATTGATTGTTTAACAGACAAACATAAGAGCCAAGCTGACAGTAGAATAAGGGCACCTTCTCATATTAGTTATGTCGGGGATTATCATGTAGGAATTGTTCTTACGATGAATGATAATGAAGGCTTTGTTATGGGATGAATAATATTGTAGGGATTTTTATCAGTTTCAAAAAATAAAATAAAATATTGTAGGGATTTTTATGCTGTTGTGAATAATAATGTAGGGATTGCTACCTAAGGTACTTTTTTTTTGAGAAAAGGGTAACTTGATTGCTACCTAAGGTACTTACTTTAAGGGCAGTTTTATCTTAAATTCTTTTAGCCTCCTATCCGACATAAACTAATCCGTAAATTCCTAAACAGAACGCGGGTATTAAGACCACCAACCAAACACTACATTAGTTAATCACGAAATTCCTTTTCTTATAACCAACTAAATGCTACATTTGTCATGTAACGGTTATTTTTCTTAGTCCCACCACCCAAGCGACTCCTTAAATGTTAAAGTTTTCATATTAAGCTGTATCTCTTAACTTATTGTCTTGGTCATACTTGTCTTGCATGGGCTGCATATTTGACAAATATTGTCAAACAATCAATGATGCTGGTCAAGGTGTCTCTGATAGTGCCAGAATTTTTCTTCAAAAAAGGATAATGCGATTGCCAATTGTAAATATCCATAACGCCTCTGAATACAATACTTCTTAAACTATTATTCCCTTCATTTTAATTAATGTGAGGGCATTTTACTTTGCATGAGTTTAAGAAATGTAGAAAGACTTTTGGAGATTTTTTTTAGACAAGTAACAATTATATTCAATAAGAACTTAGCCACCTAGAAAAAGGTGCTAAGTTGTAAACTTTACTAGCATCAAAAGGGTGCTTAAACCCCTGCCCAGAGCCCTATACAATTATACATTGCCAATTAAATCTACTGACTCCTACTTCGCCCCACGTATTCTGTTTATACCAAAAGAAGAACAAGCTTAAGACAATTCAGCCTAATTTTCTGGATAGAACTGCTAGTGCCTTCAAAATGTCTGCCATTCTTTTCTTTCCACACTCCACCAAATGCAAGCATGAATGATCTTCCACCAATTCTCCTCCTCACCCTTGTTCCCAATACTCCACCAATTGTTCAGTTATGCCTAAGTAGAACTAGGTATTACCCAAGTTATTCCCAAAATATGTTGTGAGATTTCTATGGCTATAAAAGCACGCCATTGTAAAATAGAAAATTTTAAGTTGAATCCTTTTCAAATATAGATGAGTGTTATTTTTCTCGTATTGACTAGCTAAGAAAGAGTGCCGCATAAAATGAAACAGAGGGAATATAAAGAAAGGGGTTTGCCTTCTGGGTCGAGCTCGTCGCACCGGACTTACCTAGTGCGGTTTACCTCTACTATGTGGTTTGCGAGCTATTGCATAGGAGCGGGGGTTTTACCCTGTGCGCACCTAAAGGGTAGCGGCTACGGGTTTCCCTTGTCATAAAAAAAAATACAAAAAAATATACTATATGTGTCCTACCTACACTGAACAAGAAGTAACAAACTGTAGTACGATTTATTTAATTACAAAGTTGTCCCTCTTGGATGATTTTAGAATATCCATTATGCTGCTACCAACTGAAAATGTTCAGCGGCTATAAGAGGCTCCAACAAATATTTGATCAATGGTTTGAGATGGCTCTGTTTGTCCAAGCATGCTTTGTACTCAATTAGTGTTAGGCCCTTCATTTTTTAGTTTGGTTGAATGGAATTAGAATCTATAATATCTTCTATCTTCTCCTTTTTCCTTCTCTGCTTTTCTTGTTTGCTCAATCTGTGTATGATGCGTGATCCCTCAAGTTGGAGGGAAGAGGGGCAATCCCTAATTTTCCGAGAACTGAATTGTGAGTTGGCTTGAAAAGGGGCATTCCGAACAAATCTGCAAGTTGTTATGAAGAAGGAACAAAGAAAGAGAAATCAAGTCAGAGAGAAAATTGTTATCTAACAAAGTGACAATCTAATCGACATGCTTAGTTTGCTCGTGGAATACTGAATTTTGAGCATTATGAAGCGCTGCCTGACTAATAGAGTAAGGAGTGAAGGAGTTATCGAGATATCTTCGACAAGATGGAGTAACCAAGTTATTTAGGTAACAACCCTACACATAGATCAAAATTCAGCCTTAAATGATGAAACTGCTGCAAAAGATTGTTCGATGAAATAGATGCTGGCTGAATGATGGGTGTCTAAACAAGAACCCAATTTGCACCGCACAAAACCACGCGATGTGAAGCGAGAATTTAGGGTTGTTGCATCTATTGATCGAGATGAAGTATGACATAAGAAAGATCCGACCTTGAATAGGTCAAGTAATTAAGCTTTCCTACAAGACGCTAGTAAGTTGGACCAGAGAGAAGTTCACCTAACTTTGCCATGAGTTTTGTTGATTGATTGGAGATTTCCTAGCTTAATTGAAGAAGTAGATTAATTCTAGAATATTGTAATTGATTGTATAATTAATTGTGGTCCCTTATTTACTCGTAGTAGTTAGGGCTCATTAAGCACCCATTCTCATGGGATCCAAAATAATCTGGAAATATACAAAGAAAGAGTCCTTTTCTTTCTCCCTGAGATTTAGGACTCTTGAAGGAAATATGTTTATCAAAAAGGTAACAGTCAATGAACATTCTCCCCAATAAGAAATAGGAACTTTTGATTGATGAAGTAGAGCTCTAGAAGTCTCCAAAAGATGTCCCTCTCATCAATCCTTTTGTTGAGGGCAACACAAGAAATTCGGGGATTCCTAATTCTAAAGCATTGTCTGATCTTATCACTTCACTTTGGTGTTGAATTATATATATCTATGAGAAATATTGAAAAGAATATTATTGAATTGTGTATCAGTGTATCTACATTATTATATTAAGACCCTATTTATAAACACTACATTACTCCTTTTCCAACTAGGATTCCTATACCTATTCTAAGTAGGATTGTATATACTTATTCCTATTCTAACATTCCCCCTTAAGCTGGTGTGTACAAATCATAAGTACCTAGCTTGTTACAGATGTAATTAATACAAGGATCGGTGAGGGACTTGGTGAAGATATTTGCAAGCTAATCATTTGACTTCACAAATTTCGTAACAATATCTCCCGAGGCTGAGAGTATCTTTTCCCGACAAAGTGACAGTTAATCTCAACGTGCTTAGTCTTTTCATGAAAAACTGGATTTGATGCAATATGAAGGGCCGCTTGATTATCACACAAGTTCCATCTAGTCGATTTCGCCAAATTTTAGATCTCTCAACAGCTGTTTGATCCAAACTAGCTCACAAGTTTTTGCAGCCATTGCTCGATAATCTGATTCTGCACTAGATCGAGCAACCACAGTTTGTTTCTTACTCTTCCACAACACCAAATATCTGTTTCTTACTAAAACACAATATTCAAATGTCGAACATCTATCAATGGGTGATCCTACTCAATTAGTGTTTGTTTATCTAGTGGTATGCACATGGCATTGATCTTCAAAGAGTAGTCCTTTACCAGCTGACTTTATATATTGGAGAATACGAACAACTACATCCCAATGAGTTATCACAAGGGAAAGTCATAAATTGACTTACAACACTCACAAGAAAAGAGATGTCAGGTATAGTCACTGTGAGATAATTCAACTTTCCAACTAGTCGTTTATACCTTTCAAGATTACTGAGTGGCTCCCCCTGCTATAATAATGAAAAAGAATTCTGCATATAAACCCAAATCGGGGAGGAGTTTAACATTCGAATCCATAGGAGTGTCAATAGGTCTACATCCCGTCATTCCAGTCTCCTCAATAATGTCTTAGACATACTTGCATTGAGAAATAACAATACCTTATCTAGGCTGAGCAACCTCAATATCTAGAAAATACTTTTGCCAAGGTCTTTAGTCTGGAAATTGCTTAAAGAGATGTTGCTTCAAATTAGTGATACCATCTTGATCATTACCAGTGATAACAGTATCATCAATGTAAACAACCAAATAAATACACCGATTTGGTGCAAAATGCCGATAAAACACAGTGATCAGCTCCACTACGAGTCATGCTAAACTGTTGAATTGCTGTGTTGAACTTCCCAAACCAGGCCCGAGGAGATTGTTTCAAACCATAGAGTGACCTACACAATCGACATACAAGGCTTCTAGAATCCCCCTGAGCAACAACACTAGGTGGTTGCTCCATATAGACTTCTTCCACAAGATCACCATGTAGAAAAACATTCTTAATGTCCAACTAGTGAAGAGGCCAATGACAAACGACAACCATAGATAGAGAAAGACGGACAAATGCTATTTTAACCACGAGTGAAAGTGTCACTATAATCTAGCCCAAATATTTAAGTATACCCTTTGGCAACAAGGCGAGCCTTAAGCCGATCAACCTGACCGTCTGGACCAATTTTGACTGCATAAACCCAACGACAACCAACTATAGATTTACCTGCAGGATGAAGACAAGCTCCGAAATACCACTCGTATGCAAAGTAGACATTTGATTAACCATAGGTTGCCTCCATTCGGAATGAGAAAGTGCTTCACCCGTAGCCTTAGGAATGGAAATAAAGGACAAAGACGATACAAAGGCATAATGGGGTGATGATAGACGATGATAACTCAAGAAAGTATAAAGTGGGTTAACATTTTGAGTGGATCATATACCTTTTTGAAGTGGAAGCGGTTGGCTAGGAGGAGGCAAGTCTGTAATAGGAGCATGCTCTAACACATGACATGAATCATCTGGGACTAGTGTTGGATGCAGACGACAATGATAAGTCAGGAGTAATGGCACTACAACTGAAGATGTAGAAGTAATTGTAGATTCCTCAAAAGTTAATACAAGTAAAACCTGATCTATGGGTAGGACCTCAAATACATTAGGATGATCAGAATATGTATAGTAAGGTTGAGATTTGAAGAATGTGATATCGGCGGACATAAGGTATCGATGAAGATCATGTGAATAACAATGATACCCTTTTTGAACTCGAGAGTAACCAAGAAAGACACATTCGAGGGCACGAGGGGCTAATTTATCTATCCCTCGAGCTAACTTATGAATAAAGCATGTGCTCCCAAAGAAACGAGGAGGGATAGAGTAGGATATGACTAAGGAAACAGTATGGAATGTGGAACCTGATTTTGAATAGAAGATGAGAGCATTCTATTTATTAAATAACAAGATGAAAGGACTATATCTCCCCAAAAATGCAGCGGAACATGAGATTCAAGGAGAAGAGTATGATCGGTCTCAATGAGATGCCTATTCTTACTTTCTGCTGCACCGTTTTGTTGAGGGGTGTATGGACAAGTTGTCTGGAATAATGCCTTAGTGAGTTATAAACTCCTAAAATTGGGAGGATAAGTATTCTAAGGCATTATCACTACATAAGGAAACACCAAATTGATTTTGTATTTTAGCAAAGAAACTTTTGAATATAGAAAATAACTCAGAATGATTTTTATTAAGTAAACCCCAGTGCATCTTGAATAATCATCAATAAAACTAACAAAGTAATGCATCCTAAGGTTGAACCTACTCTACTAGGACCCCAAATATCAGAATGAACTAATGAAAAAATAGACTTTGAACGAGCCTCAATATTATGTGAAAATGTAGCATGAGTGTGTTTCCCAAGTTGACGACTCACAATCTAATGTGGAAAAACTAGATAAGCTAGGCACCATCTTTGCAGATTGGATAGATTCGGATGTCCAAACGTTTGTGAATTAGGTCTGGGGAATTTGTAACGGAACATGTTGTGAAGGAATTTGAAGAGGTAAGATAGTAAAGGCCTTGTGATTCATGTCTTGTGCCAATCATCTGTCCCGTACTGCGGTCCTACATGAGAAAAAAATCATGAAAAAGTTATGCTACAATGTAGGGCACGGGTCAAACGACTAACGAATGCTAGATTAAAAGGAGAACCATGGACATAAAGAACATAGTCTAGGGTGACAGAAGATAAGGGTTTGGCTTCCAACTCCTTTTGGTTTTGTTTGGATCCTGTTGGCTAAAGTAATATTAGGAAGAAATTGTGAATAAACAATATCGGACAAAAGTGATTTATTACCAGAGATATGATCAGAAGCCCCCAAGTCCATGACCCATGATCCAAGAGTACTAGACTGTGAAATACGAGCAAAAGAATTATCTGCAACAGAAACATTAGGTAGTGCAACCGAAGCTACTTGTGGAGACGTTTTGCTTACTTGCACAATACCGAATTAACTCATCATATTAAAGATAAGTCCAAGCCTCACTAAAAAATTCATCAACCATAGTGAAGAAATATATATATAACCATTATGAGTGGGAGTCTTGTATGGCCCCCTGGTGTTAGTGTGTATCATCTCAAAACAGATTTAGTGGTGAAATTAATATTAGGAAAAACTAATTTAGTTTGTCTAGCTATTGGGTAAACATCACACGGATAATGAAAATCAAATAAAGATGGAATATAATTGATATTCTTCATTTCAGAAAATGAATTTGAACTCAAAATTGAAGGGTAACCAGACTGAAAAACAGTAGAAAAGAAGACTAAGGTGCCAAAGCCTTACATTGGTATTTTCTTTTACAGGAAATGAAACTGAACTAATTGAAGGGTAACCAGACTGAAAAACAATAGAAAAGGAAACATTTTTGTTTTGTGAGAGCTGAGTAGAGATTGGTGTCGATATAGGCCATCCTTAATATCACCAAAGTCGTGAGCCCTCTTCACTGAAGGTGCTTGCAACATCCATCCACAATAAGAAATATTAAGAGACAGTTCATCTATTTACAAAGTTTATGAACTGAGACCAAATTAAACCTGAAGGAGGAGACAGAACATTTTTTAGAGTGAAATTAGAGTAAATAGACACATTGCCCAGATGAGTTGCCTTGACTTACATGTGAAATTAGGAACTTGACATTTATTAGACTTGATAAAGGCATCAATTTGGAAAAGGTTGAGGAACCAGTGGCCATATTTCAGCACTCTAGAATCTAAGATCTAGGACATAGATTTTGTGGAAACAGAAGAATAAACTGAATTTGTGAAGATTATACCAGAACAGGTAGCACCATTGACAAGGAGTTTGAAGATGAAGATCCTGGGTGTACAAACTTCACTTGTTGGAGAAGCTGCACTAGTAGGGAAAACTGCTCCTGAGTGAGCTGCTGTTCTGTGTTCCCTGCTTCAGTCACATTGAGTTTTTCACCATTTCCTTCAACTGAAAGAACTGCATTGCTCTTGACAGGTCCTTGCTATCTCTTGGATTTCGTAAACTATCCAATAATCCGATAGCATTTATCAACATTGTGCCCAGGTTTTTGCAGTGACAGCTGTGAGAAATATAGGAGAAGAATATTATTGAATTGTTGTTGTTTACATTAGTACATTGAGACCCTATTTATAGACCCTAGAATACAATCCTTTACCAAGTAGGATACTATTTAGTATTCCTATTCCTGTTCTAATAGGATTGTATAAACTTATTCCTATTATAATAGGATTGTATAAACCTATTCCTATTCTAATAGAATTGTATAAACCTATTCCTATTCTAACACTCCCCCTCAAGCTAGTGCATACAATTCATGTACCTAGCTTGTTACAAATGTAATTAACACGAGGACCGATGAGGGGCTTGGTGAGATATTTGCAAGTTGATCACTCGACTTCACAAATTTGACAATCAATCTCAATGGGCTTGGTCTTCTCATGAAATATTGAATTTGATGCATAATGTTGATAAAACACTGAGTGATAAAATTCTAGTGTTGAACTTCCCAAACCAAACTTGCAAAGACTGACTCACATAATCGACATACAAGGCTACTAAACCCCCCGAGCAACAAAGTGCTCAAAATCTAGTATAAAGTATGGATCATGCTGGAATCAATAGATTAGTCAATATTAAACAAGTCACCCAAAAACTGGCCAGAACATGCTCATATGTCGGAGTATTAGATTTGATGGCTAAAAGTGTTCATAATCTAAGAAATAAAATTATATGGGTAGGGTCGGAATGATGTCACGACCCAACTAGAAAATAGAAATTATATAGGATAGTTCGAATTGATGGAACGACCCCATTGAAAAAGAGAAATAATATGGGTAGGGTCAGAATGATGGCACGACCCTACTGAAAAAGAAAAATTGTACGGATAGGGTTGGAATGATGGCACAACCCTATGCAAATCAGATTTGAGGAGTCACCGGAAAGACGAATGGAACTATGCAAATCAAATCTGAGGAGTCATTGAAAAGACACATGATGCTATGCGACTCAGATATGAGAAAATAGTTCGAAAAAATCCACGGTACTACACAAATTAAATATGAAAAGTAATCCGGAGAGATGCATGGTGCTACGCAAATAAGATATGCAAAAAAAAGGTAGTCACCGAAAGGATGGCACGGTGCTACACATATATATGAAAAAATAGTCACCGGAATGATGGCACGGTGCTACAAAAATTAAATATGAAAAAGTAGTCACCGGAATGATGGCACAGTGCTACATATATTATATATGAAAAAGTAGTCACCGGAAAGATACACGGTGACCCAACTTTTGCTAACATAATCATTGGCCAGACGGGCAGCATCTATGGGTGCCACCCGCCGGCAGCGGAAGCTCTTTAATTCTCTACCAAGTTCGTAGAGGCTCTGATACCATGTGAGAAATATAGGAGAAGAATATTATTGAATTGTTGTTGTTTACATTAGTACATTGAGACCCTATTTATAGACCCTAGAATACAATCCTTTACCAAGTAGGATACTATTTAGTATTCCTATTCCTGTTCTAATAGGATTGTATAAACTTATTCCTATTCTAACAGGATTGTATAAACCTATTCCTATTCTAATAGAATTGTATAAACCTATTCCTATTCTAACAACAGCAAAACAAGTTACTCTTTCTTTTGACTTCAAAATTTCCTAACTTCTTTCCAGTAGAGTTCTGATTAGTTGCCAATAAAGAGGAGTCTCCTGGGTACTGCGAGTTCACAAGAACCTCGCACTGGTTTTCATTTTGGATTAGCAAGGAATAAGCCTGATTTACACTTGGCAGTGCCGCAGTGGTGAAATCATGATGATATTAGTCTTCACGGAAGCATAAGTTTCATTCACCCCCTTGAGGAATTGAATCAGCCTTCCATCTTGAAATGATGTTGTCATTTTAGTCTTTCCACCACACAGAGTCACATGAGCTGCTTTGGTTTTAAGAATGATTCTTGTCAATTTCAAAAAAATTGTTTTCAATATTAAAATAGACAGTGTTATCAAAGGCGCGCTTAAGCCCTGAAGTGAGGCTCAAAACGCGTTGAGCGCTTCGCCTTGCTTAATTAATGTGCACTTTAGTGTCATCATGAAAGCTCTAAGGCATACTTTTCCTCATGAATGAGCATTTCCTAAAGAGGCGACACTAAACCATTGATATTTCACTTTATCGTAAAAATAATCAATTTCTTTGTCCAATTAGCAGTTTGAAATCCTTTTGCCTTATTAGTCTCTTCCATTGGGGTAACTTATCCCCTGTAAATGATATATTACCGCTCTTAGATTTCATTAGCTCCCTCAATATGGCTTAGCGACCATTCTTTTGCTTGTGGTTTTCTCCCTGATTAAATAGGTGTTTTTGTTCTCAGGAGTTAGCCATATTTTTGTGTATGTAATTTGCATCTCCTTGATGCCTTTCTAATACAACATCTTACTTTATCAAAAAAAATAAAATTGTTATTGATTCTTATAATTATTAGTCTTTGACTAAACATATACTCCCTTCATCCTATTTCATGTGGCATCCTTTCATTTTTAGTTCATCCCAAGAAGAATGTCACCTTACTATAATTGGATATCATTTAACTTTAAAACTCTCCTTTTACCCTTAATGAAATGATTTCCAGCTACACAAATATCTAAGGATTGTTTGATCACAAGTTTTAAAAGTCTTTATTTTTTTCTTAAATACCGTGTCAAGTCAAAGGGTGCCACATAAAATGGGACGCAGTGCAATCTTTCCCCTCTTATTATCCTCCCTTATTACAATGTGCAATGTTTATTGTTCCTCCATTTTCCTTTTCTGTATCCACCTTGAAAATTGGTAGTTTGGACAACCATGATAGATGCATCATAGGAATTTACCTTTGGTAGTGCAGATGTGATGCGTAGTAATCTTGCAAATACTTCTTCCAAGGTAGGAACATATAGGCTAGAAAGGATTTGGTCACGAACTGAGGTTAGGTCTGCTCGCAACCCAAGCAAAGCCAAGACATGAAGAACCTGTCTCCTTGTGTCTCCTGATCATCTAATTTGGTAGTTCAAGGCATAAGATAATCAAATTTATCCCTTTAAGATTCTACCCGACCCAAATAAGTTGCCATGTCTTGTTGATTTCATCGAAGATGAACAATATCTAACACAACTTTGTAGATGAGTTGTATATCATTTGTATACAATGTTTTTGCTTTGTTCCACACTTTGCAACAAGTCTTACAAAACAAATTTAACAACTTAGGATCAAGTGAATTCCACAGAAGACTACACCATTGTGCATCTATTTTGACCCAAGCAGGTCTATCAGTTGGTCCATTATTAGTACTGTTTTTGAGCAAGTGATCTTCAAATCCTTTACCTAGAAACCACAATTCTACAAAGGTTGGGGAAGAGGTGTAATTACCACTACCATCTAATTTTATTGTAGTAAATTGCAAGTGATGGATGGTGTAGAGGAAACAATTGACTTAACAATATGATGTTTAGTAATCGGATTATTAATTTGTTTTTTTTTTGGTCTAAAAAAGGACTGATGAAGCACATAAGTAGAAGTCTTTAACAGAAACAAAGATGTAAACAACCTAGATGTAAGAAAAAAAGGAATTTAGATAGAATTTAAATGACCCACAGAAAGAGAGAGGTGACACAACTTTTTGATATGGTTGATTTCTCAACCAGTTGATCGATCCCTCCTTGTTTTTTCTGTTCAATTATTTTTATTATAAGAGAAAACCATTAAGAGAGAGTAGCTCTGGTACCATGAGATATTAGAAGAAGAAGAAGAGATATTGAGAATTGAATTGATTGATTATTCCCTCAAGTTGATGGGAATAAAGAGTTGTTACAGATAATGTAAATAAGGAAAAAAATTAATAAAATAGTACACAATCTCCTAACTGCTTAATTTAAGGGATTAGAAAATATTTTCATATCCACCATATTTAATATTCTCATATCTACATTATCCAATGATACCATAATTAACAGTATATATATATACAAACTGTGAGGAAATAAATTTTTTCTATACGTGTCCTACCTACACTGAGCAAGAAATAACAAATTTTTGTACTATCTATTCAATTACAAAATTGCTCCTTGTGGATAATTTTAGATTATCCATTATGCTACAACTGTTGAAAATGATCGGACGACTATAAGAAGCTCTAGAAAATCATTCATCAATGGTTGAGATGACTCCATTTGTCCCAGCATGCTTTGTACCTAGAGACTGTTTGGATCGACTTATTTTAGGTGCTTTTAAGCCAAAATAAACACTTCTGTAGTGTTTGGGTAAGATAAAAAGGTGCTTTTAAACTCTTGTTTTTAAGCCAAAATAACAAAAATAAGCCGAAGGCTTTAAGCCATTCAAATAGGCTCCTAATTTAGTGTTCGGTCCTTCAATTTTTAGTTTAGTCTGAATGCAATTAAAAAAAGGGAGGCCAGGTGCACTAAAACTTACTTTATGCACGGTCTAGAGAAGGGCGGGACCACAAGGGTCTATTGTACGCAACCAATTTGGTTTGAAAGGAATTAGAATTCCCAAATTTATTCTATCTTCTTCCCTTTTCTTGTTTATTCGTCTTATTTGCTCAATTCTGTGTCTCACCATTGCTGTGTGAGTTATTTATTTCCAATGAAGTGACTTACACTTGTATTTCGACCTTAGGTTGCGAAGTTGTTCTCGAAGATTCAAGAAATGGTAGAGGAAGAAAACAATCTGGTATTTGTTTTGATTGGTGAGAATTATAATAACTGAAGAATTCAGTTATAGTGATGAACTATTTAATTATCTTTCAGCATAGTAACTCCTTACCCTTATTTTAACAGATGAAGTTGAAAGCCTCGCTGCTGCTAGAAAAGCTGCTTTGTCTGGCTCTGAACCTTCAGATTCTATCAGGGTACCAATATATTTGTATTATAATAAAATTAGAACCTGTTGAGATTTCTTTTTGTTGAAGAACTAATGTGTTTTTTATATTAAGCTGCATATTGGTTTGTCCTTTGACTCATGCTATATCTTGTCAGGTAGTGAACGCTCTGTTGACCCAGCTGGACAAGTTGAAGTCCGCGCCAAATGTCATAATTCTGACTACGTCTAATATCACTGCTGCCATTGGTAGGACTGTCATTAAATTCAGATGCCATATGAGGAGAGTTCATCTCAGCCTCTTCATTCAAATATTGTTAGTTTATCAGTTAGATATTTTTAGATCTATGCACTGGCCACTGGCTAGAGAATATGAAATTTCTACATTTAGCCTCCAACATCAATCTTATGCCCATAATTATTGCTTCCTCTGTCCTAATTTGTATGACTCACTTTCCTTTTTAGTCAGTCCCAAAAAGAATGACACATTTCTAAGGAAAATGTTTTGAGAAATTTGCCAAATCACCCCCTCCCCCCCAACCTATAACTGAATTTTCAACTACACTTATATTTTATGGGGGTCCTATACCCCCTTGGACTCTTTAAAAGCAAAATAAATATACCCTTAAGTGTTGACATGACACAATATGTGTTCAATCTCTTGAAGGCATTTGAGAGTCAAAAGAACTTATAAAAAGATATTTCAAAATATTTGGATTTTTTGTTAAATATAATCTTTTTTTACTTTAGTCTTTTATTTTGGTTTCTTTACTTTTCCATTTCTTTTTCTTTTTTCCCTCTCTCTCATCACTCAACACCCACCCCACTTGTATTTCCCTCCATCGCCATTGTTGAACCACCACCACCATAGCAGTCTCATCTCCTTACCCATCTTCTAATGCTTTCTCACAATTTGTCTCACCATTACCCACAACTATTAACATTGCAAACGCTATCAAAATCACCAAATAATCATTAAAACTATTACTCATATGGTTGGAAAAATCAGATCTTCATTAATCTCCTTGCTCCAGTAAAATTCATTAACCTTCAAATCTTATCTTTAGTCTCTATTATTGTCTGATGAAGAATATTGTTGGTTTCTTTGACCCGAAGGAGGGATGATAAGTGCTGATATGGGTCTTGGATTGAGATTTGATTTGTGGGTTATAGAAGGTGGGGGATGGGGGTGACTAGGGAGGAATGGGGTGGAGAGAGATTAAAGGTTTAAGGGAGTTTACAGTGAGAAAACATGGCTGAAGACTATGGAGAAGTGTGAAGAGTGAAAATGATGATGAAGAAGAACGTGAATTACCTTATCTTTTTTTCTTTGATATACATGATATTTGGTAGCTGGCAGCGCGTGTGCATCACTACATGTGAAGAATATGGTTGTCTAGTCTTAGGGTGGTACATATTCCGCTTTAAAATAGTCTAACGTGGCAATAGGACTCCGTGAAATATAAGTTTGTAGTTGAGAATCTGATTATAGGTTGGGGGGGCATTTGGCTATTTTCTTAAAATGTTTTCCTAGAAAATGTCTTCTTGGAAAACAAGTTGGTTTCTAATTTATTCTCATTTTTGGTTGGTGAGTGAAAAATATTTTCTAGTGTTCATTTGATAAATGAAAAACATTTTTTTAGAAAATATCTTTTATTTTTGGCTATAGAATAGAAAATACTTTTTAGGAAAATAGTTTCACCCAAAAACCAACCTCAATAATTGATTCGGGACCCAACCCGACAATCGATCTTGGACCTGATTTCAACTCCCGACCTGGGATCCGACCCAGACCCTAACACCCTAATCAGGACACAACTCTGGTGACGTATCAAGGATCATACCTCGAGACTCGACCTAGGACTTAACCTTGACTCCTGATCTAGAACTCGACATTCGAATTGTAACCCGACCTCGACATCATACATAATGAAATCCCACAAGTGAGGTGTGGGGAGGGTAGAATAAACGCAGAACTTACCGCTACCTCATGAAGATAAAAAACTTGTTTCCAAAAAACCCTCAGCTCTAGTGCAACAAATCCTGGTATACTGATGAAGGAGTCAATTAAGAAAATATAGCAAATGACAAGGAAACAATGCAAAAGTCTACCGGAGAGGAGCCAAAACCGCAATGAAATCATGTGATAACTGAAACATTATAAACAACATACTAGGATTGATTAATAAATAAAAACTACAATATTAAACTATGATAAAACTACCATAATACCACTATTACCATCTCCAACATCAGCACCCTAAGCAAGACGTCACTACACTACCTTCTACCCTAATATGTGCCCTCCACACCCTCCTATCTAGGGTCATATCCTCGGTAACTGAAGCTACGTCATATCATGTCTTATCACCTCTCTACAATACTTCTTCGGGCTACCACTGCCTCTCTTCATACCCTCTATAACCAACCTCTCGCACCTCCTCACCTGGGTGTCTATACATCTCCTCTTCACATATTCAAACCATCTCAATCTCATTTCCCTCATCTTGTCCACTATGGAGGCTACTCCTACCTTATGCCAGAATTCTTCATTTCTAATCTTATTGCTCCTAGTATGACCACACATCTACCTCAACATACACATCTCCGTAACATGCATCTTTTGGACTTGAGAGTTCTTGACTGGCCAACACTCAGTCCCATACAACAATGTCAGTCGAACCACCACTCTATAGAAACATATCTGAGTTTTGGCGGTACCTCTTTATCGCACAAGACTCCAGAGGCAAGCCTCCAGTTCATTCATGCTGCAGTATAGTGTGTGATATCACCATCAATGTCCCCTCTCTCCTGAATTATAGATCCAAGATACTTGAATCTATCCCTCTTGTACATTTTGTGTCAAGCCTCACTTCCATGCCTACCTCATACATCACCTCAATTAATTTGCACTCCACATATTTGGTCATGGTCCAATTCAACCTAAACTCTTTAGCCTCCCAACAATTGATTTAAAATTTGACCTTGAGGCCCAATCCAGATATCCGACTTGAGGTCGGACACCAAAACTAGGATCCAATTTTCAAACTAGGATTCAACATCTAACGCAAGATCCATCCATGTTACCTAACTCGAGACCCGACATTAAACCCGAGACTTGACCAAAGACCTGACTTTTGAATCCGAACTTGACCCCGACACTCGACCTCGATGCCTAATCCAAGGCCCAATCATGACACTCAATTATGGATGTTTTTGGATCAGAATCCGACTTAGACACCCGACCTAAGACTCAAATTCCTCAACGGGAGCCAATCTTGACACACGACTTGAGACTCAACCTCGACACCCGATCTTGATACTCAACCCCGACTCCTGATCCAAGACCCAACTTCCAAATTAGGACATGACCTCGACACTTTACCTCGATGACTGATTCAGGACCTGATCCTGACACACGATCGAGACTCGACTTTGACACTCGACCTAATCTCGACACCTAACTTGGGATTCGAATTCTAAACTAGGACACAACCTAAGATTGACCTCGACACCCAACATGAAACCTAACCTTTGAGACCCGACCTGAGACCTAACTCGACTCTTGATCCAATATCCAACTTTAAAATCGGTACTTGACCCCAACAGTCGACCCCCAACATTCAATCTAGGATTTGACCTTGAATCCTGACTCAAGACCCAACACCAAACACATGATCCAATCCTAACTCGATCCTACCTAGGACTCGGGATGTGGGTCTCGCATCGAGGTTAGGAGTCAGGAATTAAGTCCTAAAATGAGAATTTCAGGTGTAAGCTTTAAAAAGAGTTCTGGAAAATCTTTTCCTTACTTTTTGGAGGAAAGTCATTTTCTTTAAATTTGAGGAAAATAAGTTGATTTGGAAAATATTTGTAGAAACTTTTAAGCCAACCAACCAAACACACCCCTAGTAACTATTTAATTTTAAAATACTCATTTTATCCTTAATGAAATGATTTATAGCCACACAAACATCTATCACTCATTTATCACTCATTTAGACCACAAGTTTAAAATCTTTGTTTCTTAAACTCCGTGCCAAGTCAAAGGGGGTATTCTTTTTGTTCTACTTCCTCGGTCTCAATATATGTGATGGTGTTTGACTAACCATGCCGATGGTCTATCTAAACAACATATCTAACCCACAAAGGTAGGCATAAGGTTTGTGTACACTCACTCCCCAAACTCTAGTTGTAAGATTATATAGAGTATGTAGTTGTTTGTGTTTGATTGAACGCAGAGTTTAAACAACAACATACTTAGTGTGATTTTACAAGTGGGGTCTAGGGAGGGTAACATCGTAGAGATAGAGGCTGTTTTCGATAGACCCCCGATTTAAATTAAGTCTGCCAACCAGTTTGAGAAAGGGAATACAAATATGAGTGCAATAACAAAAATAAAATAGTGCGAAAAGGAAAGTAGTACTACACGACGAAAAGGAGGGAGAACAATAACTACAATTGAAAGAAGTATGGTCCAAAATAAGCCATAAACATTTGTGCGACAATGAATTATCTCAATAAGAGTAAAATGAGAGATTTGTTTTTCTAAAAAAATAAAGAAGTATGCTATGTTTTTCGACGCATACTAAAAAGAAAAGTATGATACATAAATTGGAAGAGAGGTAGTATGATTTTTGAAAATAAATAATTGTCTCCTCTCTAATTTCATACATTACGTTACTGTTATTAAAGATGAAAAATTCAAAAAAAACTCTGTTGGGCTTTAGATGCAAAGCGCAAATAAAGTGAGCTTTAATGAAAAAGGTGTAAATGAATTTTTTTTACAATACGTGATGTCCAAAACTAATAATTATAAGCATGAATAACAATATATGGGATAGAATTGATAAATAATTATGATAATCTGAAATATCAATTATTTAGTGTTGCCTTTTTAGAATTACATTCATTGGCGAGAAAAAGTATGTCTTAGAGCCTTGATGACGGCACTGAAGTGCCAGCCCAAGCTAATCGAAACACTCAACATGTTTTGCACTTGCTTTAGGGCTTAAGCACCTTTGACAGTGACAACACTACATTACATTTTGATACAGACTGGTGTGATTACTCTCTGCTAGGAAAATTCTTTGGCCACCCAAATTGATAGGATAAATCAGGGAGTTGAATTAGAGCCCATTTGGATTGGCTTAAAAATAATTGATTTTAAGTCAAAAATAAAAAAGTCAAACTTAAATGACTTTTAAGTCAAAATAAAAGTAGGGGGAGACCTACTTTTGGTTTTTGACTTATTTAAAGTCATTTTAAACTTATTTCAAGTTATTTTTGATCTTGTCAAATACTTTCTAACTTATTTTAAGGGAAAATGCACAAGTACCCCCAGCCTATGCCCAAAATTCCTGAGACACACCTAACATTTACTAAGGTCCTATTACCCCCGAACTTATTTTATATATAATTTTCTACCCCTTTTCGGCCTACGTGGCAGTATTCTTGAAAAAATTGTCAACACGCACTGGACCCACAAGATAGTGCCACGTAGGCCGAAAAGGGGTAGAAAATTATATATAAAATAAGTTCGGGGGTAATAGGACCTTAGCAAAGGTTAGGAGTGTCTCATGGATTTTGGGCATAGGCTGGGGGTACTTATGCATTTTCCCTTATTTTAACTCATTTTCAACTTATTTGAAGTTATTTTTAATCTTGTCAAATACTTTCTAACTTATTTTAAGTCATTTTTAACTTATTTGAAGTTATTTTTATATTTGCCAAACACTTCCAGAAGTCAAAAACTGACTTAAAAGTAGGTTTGACCAACTTTTAAGTCAATCCAAACACTTTCTTAGCAATCCTGCTCCTACTCTCCAGTTTCCAGTAATATTTCGGGTTTTCATATGGTTCTGAAATTCCTATCATAAGTTTCGATTATTGATCTTTACCCTCACCCAGTATTGATCTGATCTACCCAGAACTTTGGAATGTTTAGTGCCTTTTGTCAAATTGTAGTACAAGATGTCATCTACACTCTTGTTTAATGTCAGGACTAAGAACTATCTCAGCTGATTGACAAAACTGAAGTATTTGAACAATATAATGTAGATGTCTAGTTCTCCAAGTATTCTGCTGTAAGTAGTCATGCAAGCTGAAATACGAAAGGCTATATATTGCTTTGACAATGGAATTGCTAGCACGGTGACTCTTGAGTTTCTTTAATCGTCTGAGATCACTGTGTGCAGAGTCTAGTTCATATATTAATATCAACTTCACTTTGTTGTTGTATCCTCTCTTTTTTTTTTTCTTTTCAAAAAGCATGTGTGGATGATCTTGCATGTGTTTGTTCTTCCCTTTTTGAATCTTGTTCACAAGTGCCACTATAATAGTGATTCAGAAACATTTAGTATGTTCGAATTTTTCTACCATTGGTTTCTTCTGCTATTAAAATTTTAAGCCAGTACCAGCTGTACAATATGTAATGCATGTTTAGCATTGCTAGTTTGAGTATCTTCATTTGAAAGCCATTGGGTCGTAATGTACAGTAGAAGATGAAAATTTGGAATTTTCATGAAAGGTTAATACTAATTAAACTGATGTTACCATGCAATTGGTGCATTTTCCTTTTACTTCCATTTTCTGCCAGGTGACATGCTTTGCACCATCTCCTGATCAGATTCGCATGAGTTATAATTTATTTCTAAAAGATGTAACCTTCATGCGATTGCAGATATAGCTTTTGTGGATCGTGCTGACATTAAGGCTTATGTTGGACCACCTACTCTTCAAGCATGTTATGAGATACTCCGATCATGCTTGCAAGAGCTATTGCGTACTGGAATTTTGTCAAATTCGCAGGTACTACTTGTTGTTTTTGGTTCACATTTGCTTTGTTTAGCAATTCTTTACAAATGACTGGAGTATATGCAGGATGGAGGTTGCCTTGTTCTTCCAAATTTTGCTAGTTTGAAGGAGAAGATGAGCGAAGTAGTTTCAACTGAGTCTCAAATGTTTCCACATCTTGGTAAACAATTGCTTGAAGCTGCAGAGGCCTGTGAGGTAAAGATTTGCCCTTTATTTCCAGTCAAGTAAATGCAGCAGCACATAATTGTGATGAACAAATATGTGTATCTTTCAGGGTATGAGTGGAAGATCACTTAGAAAGCTACCATTCTTAGCACATGCTGCACTTGCTAATCCTTACAGTTGTGAACCTGGCAAATTTTTGCATGTAATGATGCAAACAGCTAAAAGAGAGCATTCAGAGCTGTCCGAGTGAATTTTTCCCCATTAATTGTTAAAATCCTTCTTCTGTTACCAAGCTCAACTATAAAGCAAATGGGGAGAGAAATTATCATATGCATAGTTACTTGAGCCAGACAGAAAGAAGCTCTTTGGGAAGAGTTGAAAGGTTTCTGGGCAATGTGATATATTTGAAAGTTATGTATTCTTGCATGTTGTAACATCCATTGAGCTACGAGCTGCATATGCATAAATGAAAGTTAAGCTGATTAATGGCATGTATATCATATCCCCATCAGATATTGGTCGAACTAGTCAGTCATCTTGGGGCGAATTAACTTTGGCTTACCAAGCAGGGTTGACAATCTGATTATGTCAGCCACTGAGCTTTAGAAAGTTGATAATAGACCCCACCCCGTCTTATTTTGGCATCACCAAATTGTTGCAAATAATGTCAATGTTCTATTCTATCTATATAGAAATTAGGGTTATTAAGTGAGTTTGAGTTAAAGAAATTTGCTTAATCGTGTCTCTGAAAAAGTAATTTGTATACCAATGTTTACTCTAACTTCCTTCTTAACTTAGACAAGGAAGAATAGCTTGGTGGAGTTTGCCAAATTTCAACCAATCGAGGAAATTATTTTGGAACGGGAAGCATGTTGTTATTACAATTTCTTAAAATGATGACATCATAATGGCTCTAGTGTAGAACATTGTCTCCAAGGGTGTTATTGGGTGAGGTGTACCAAAATGGCTTTGAGGTACAAATGAAAAGCATAGATTTATAAGTTGTATGCTCTAAAATTTGAGGCGAAAGTCTCGGGTGTAAATTGTAAGTCCCATGCAATAAAAGCTTTCACACCTTTGCAATTAAATGTGTTGCTTCAAAAATATTTTTGTTATAAATCATGTGTTTTTATTATTGGTGTAATGATATTATATTTTTTGCTATCATGTTTTCATTTTGTAGTATTTTTTTCTTAAAATACATAATGGAAAAAGAACTTGATATACCCCTGCACTTTATTATTTAGGCATGATATATCTCTCATTACAAAAGTGGTTCTCATATACCCCTACCATTACAAAATAGTTCACATATATTTCTACCATTACATAAGTTGTTCACACATACCCCTATTGTTACAAAAATGATTCATATATATTCTTATCGTTATAAAAATGACTTACATATACCCTTTTCATCTGATGGTATTGAATATTTTAATTTAATTTTTTAAAAATCCATGTAGGGATATGTTTTTTTTTTAAAAAATAAAAAAATAAACCAGGCCTTGAAGGCCATATTATTGATAAAACCAAAATAACTACACAAGAAACTAAAAGGTCCAGGCCCAACAACAGCCCAAACTTGAAAAAAAGAAAGAAAAAAAAATCCTAATCAACTAAGATTAGGGGACTGGAAAAGGAAAGTGCACCACCCTTCTCATTGCAACTTCATCTTCTTCACAGAGAAAAAGGAGTTGTAATGTGGGGGTGAACAGAGGTTAATGGCCAGTAGAGAACTCGAAATACTAGTCACATTTTGGTCCAAGAGAAAGCTAGCTTGAGTAGAAGTCATCGGGGATGCTTAAAACTCTCACAAGCGCCATAGCTCTAGCTCGGTGAAGGCTTCTTCAATGTAGCTTTGTAAAGACAAAATGACCGTGTATCAGTGAGTACCACTACACCCTTTATCCTCTTATTCAATTGGAAACTTCATACGATTTGATTCAATTCATCGCTTAACAGATTGAGTTCAGAAAAGATCTAATACCACTGTTCAAGGATGAACATATCATATCTATGAATTAAGATGTTGCGGAAATTGTTGTATGTTGCTATTCCTCCATCGATTAACTTTTCTTTATTAACTTCAATCATGTTCGCCTTGTGAAATGTCTTCATCGATTGTTTGTTGGTTGTTCTAGTTCTACAAAACTTGTTCTAATATTTCCTTATGCGCAAATTTGGAATTTGGAATTTTTCTATTTGCAAGATTATTCTTCCTTCATTTGGTACCTGTTCAATGTTAGTATATTTAACATGATTTGTACCGGCAAAAGAAATACCTATGTTAGCAAAAAATCTGTGACTTTGTTCCCTTATTTTAATACGTGAGTCACCTCCACTAGATTGGGGACCTTCTCTCTTAGTGAACTGATTTTCTTCTCCTCCATCGTTATGGTAGAAGGAAATTCCCACACCCTATCAATTGTATTTTTAAGAGCTAACGAATTTGTTTCCAAAGTAATGGGCAGAAAACTATGAGCTAAACAGAATTCAAACCCCATTCTCGTTGCTATTACTTTAGCTTCAATTACCGAACCTTCCCCTGTTGTTCTTGTCTCAGCATACACAAACTCTCCACTATCATTCCTCACACAAAAAGCACTGGACATAGGCCCCGAGTTCCCTTTACATGGCCCATCCGAATTACATTTGAACATTCCCTTGTTTGGGGCAATCCAAGTAACAATATTTGTGACAAGAATTAGTGTGTACTCCTCGAAATATTGAACTATGAAAGGCCAGCTCTTAGGAACATTATTTAGCCAAGGATACTTAGTAATAGTAAACAAATAAATGTTCCTATTAATATCTGATAATAAACTGTGAATAGACATACTGTAACACCCCGGAAACTAGTAGGTTAAACTAGGGTTTAGTGTGCGGTTTAAGCCAAGGATGAGGGCAAGGGCCAAGGGGAAGGGACCAAGGTTGTCCAAGCTTCCCCAAGCATTGCCTCACCTGACTGCCACCACGACCAGTGGTGTAACATTCTGGAAACTAGTAGCTAAAATAGATCCTAATGTAAGGGTTAGAGTTGTAAATAACTCCCGGTACTCAATATATATGTTTTTGGGTTTAAACGTCAATGTACGACCCCCCAAGGACCAACCATGGGTCCTTGAGGAGGACCCAAAAAGATGGCCCAAAACAGTCCACCCACGAGAGGGGAACCACAACCAGTAGGTGGACCCATGCCCAGTGGGAGGGGGTCGTGGGTGAAGGCCCTAGAAAATAGGCTGCAGAACCCAACCCACGGACCACCAGCACGCCACATGAGTCCACTTACGGACCATGGCAGTGGGGTCGTGGGTGGTCACTAAAACTGCCTTTTGGCAGTTGACTTTAGGGGTCTTTTGGAGTTTTCCTTTTTAATTAAATATTAAGTGGTTTCATTTTACTCCAAATTAAACTAACTATATAAGGTTTTTAAGTCCCTAAACTAAGTCATCCAAATCACAATTCTAAAATCACAAATCAAAACCAATTTCCCCCCCAAAACAATCTCTCTAGAACTCCAAGGAAAAAGAAGAAGAAAGGTGAAGCTAGGGTTGAAGGATCAATATTTTCTACTCAATTTCATGGGGATTATTCACCAAGGTATGGTAGCTCTTCATCCATGGAGCCCCTTCAAAACCCCCAATTTCAAACCTAAAAATCCCAAAAGTTAGGGTTTGACTTCAATCACATAAATTCCTTTCAAATTCATTTTTAATGATTGGATTATGCTTTATTATGGATATAATGATGATTTTATATGGTTTTAAGTTGAATTATCCAAGAATCCATGAATTCCCCTATTTTTCCAAATTGGATCTCAAAGTGTGGGTATTGATTGATACAAGTAGAATATGATAGAATTGTGAATGTGGCGAATTGATTATTTGAATCATGTTATTATCCATGTATACTGTAGTAATTCTAGATGTGTTGATTGAATATGATTTTGGATCCTTGAAGGGTGAAAGTATGAGAATTATGAATGATTATGAGATTTATGTATGTGTTTTAAGAATATTTTGAGTGTAAAGTGATTATGTTCTTGTTGTCTATGGTTGAAAGGATATTCTCATTTACACACCTATGTATGATTATGATAATGATGTTGTGATGATGGAAAGGCTACTCTCATGAACACATAATGAACATGATGTGAAAGGTTTTCTCACGTAATGATGATTCTAGGTCTAAAGGTTTTCTCACCTAATTGAATCTAATATTTAATTAAGACATGGACGATGAAAGGTTATTCTCACGCATGATCTAAGATCTATCCTAACAAACTCTTTTGGATTGATTGTCTAGTACATCCTTCCATAAGACATGAAGCAATTTATGACTTAGTAAAGTATTTCGTGGGAATTATGTTTAGCACCGAGTGGATATTGATATGATATGGAAGCCCTCACGTGAGTTGAGCTTGATTTTCTAGGAGCAATATCTTTAGATGGATACCCTCATGAGAGTTGAGGCCGGGTATCTAGCAATAATCTCCTTGTCCCATAACTACGTGCCCCCATAGGTGATTTAACTATTGGTTCGACCTAATGCTAAGTTAATGGTTATACCTTAGGCAAATAGAGAAACCCTTTTCGGTGTGGGTAACATCGGATTCCATGTTAATATCACATGGTCTATGTCGGTTAAGGCTAATTCCCATAAGGTCAAGTATAGTATGAACTATGGCTACTTAAGAAGCTTTACTTAGTGTGGGTGAGAGTATGAGATCTCATTCATGCATTGCTCAAGTAGGCTTTGAGGGTAGTTATGGTGTGTTCCTCTTATGTTATGATGATGTATGAAATGAATATGCTTATGACTACATGGCAAGTGGATTTGATGTGAAGACTACTTGTAATGATGTATGTTTAGCTTGGATTGTTTCCATGAGTTGCTTTCCTTGATATGAGTGTCTAAAGGTGGATGTTCCCTTGTCTATGAGAAATAAGCTAAGAATCAGACCAAAAGATGGTGAACATGAATGAGGACCTAAAGTGACTTGCTTAGCATGGGTGAGATCATGAGATCTTATCCATGCATTGCACAAGCTTTCCTTGAGGTGGCTCATGAAATGTTTCTCTTATGTTATATTGAACTAAATTGCATTGATTATGCCTATGTCTATGATGATGTCTCTTATGCTCACTAGTTATCACTATTGCCTACCATGTTATAGCCTATGTCTTATTATGGTGTCTCTTATGCTCGTGACTTGTGTTTTTATACTATCTTCAAAATAATGGTTTAACTTAGCATAGTGCATGCATTCAACTAAAATGTCCCTTTTAGCATGTTTTCAAGGTTTTTATGCATGGCTATCATACTTAGTGCATTTTTGTACAAATTCATATTTTCCTACATTTTTCCCAAGTGTAGGGTCCGGTTCTTAAGGTGGTTATCATTTGGTTCAAGCTTGGATTCAACTATTCTCCTTGCTTGTGGTGACTCCTCATGATTCAAAGACGAGAGTTTTACTTGAGTTTCATTTCTAGTAGTTTTCACTTCCGGACTATGTTTGTATGGGATGTATCCCTTTTCATTTGAACTATTGTAATAGATGGCTATATTGAGACAGGTCTAGACTTCCTCTTGCTTTTATAAAAGACTTCGATTGTAAAGAAAAGTTTTAAAATTTCCACACCATTTTCTATTAAATTATGTTATGATATGCTAAGGGCTTGTATGAGACCCCTTCGGGGTCAAGTATGCCATGTTACATCTAGGGTGTACCTATGGGTTGTGACAAACTTGGTAATCAGAGCACAAGGTTTAAAATGATTCTAGGATGATGTCTCATAATCCACGTCTGGTAGAGTCTTGTTCATGAGTGTGAAGCGCGCCACATTTATGAATGAGAGGCTATAAGATGTTTAGGAATCTACACTTCTTTCATTACTCTTAAGTCGTGCCTTAGAGTTTAACTCTATAAAGTCCCTCTCCTAATCATTTTCTTGTGTCTTCAGGAAATGAATACACGAAGGGCTAACGCAAGAAGAACAGAGAGTGACAATGTGAATGCGGAAGCTCTTCAAGGTAATCAAGCTCCTCAAGATAATCAAGCTCCGATTGATCCCGTGGTTAAGAATGTAACCCAGAAGGAGTTTAGGTCTACTATCCAAATGTTGGCCCAAGCCATGACGACTCAAGCTCAAGCTGTGACAACTCAAGCCCAAGCCATGACGGCCTAAGACAATAGAGAAGTTGTAGCTCCAGTGAATCCTAATGTGAATTCGATTGCTTCAAGGATTAGGGATTTCGATAGAATGAACCCTCCCAAATTTCATGTCTCCAAAGTGGAAGAGGATCCTCAAGAATTTGTGGAAGAGGTTTATAAAATACTTAATATCATGGGGGTGACTTCAGTAGAGAAAGCGGAGTTAGCCGCTTACCAATTGAAGAGTGTTGCTCAAGTATGGTATGATCTATGGAAGAGAAATAGGCAGGTGGGACGGGTCCCATAGAGTGGGAGGTGTTTAAATCGGCGTTCCTTGATAGGTTCTTTCCCCGAGAGTTGAGGAAAGCTAAAGTGGAAGAATTCATTAACCTTAGGCAAGGTAGTATGAATGTTAAGGAGTACGCCTTGTAATTTACCCAACTATCCAAGTATGCTCCATCTTTGGTGATAGATTCGAGGGATGAGATGAGTAGGTTTTTGACGGGTGTGTCTAGCTTGGTAGTAAAAGAATGTCGTTCGGAAATGCTTCATGATAATATGGATATCTCACGTCTCATGGTGCATTGATGAGTCCACAAATTGGACTCATTTGGGGCTATGTTTTAATAGGTTTAGTGTCCTCAAATGCATTTTTTGTCTAAAAAAACTGATAAAATACCTTAAATTTCAGGTATTTAAACTTGGAGACAAAGGCATGGACACAATTGAGCAAAAAGGAACAAAGGAAGCTGAAAGAACGGATAAATGACGATTTGCGGATCGCCGAAGCCATTCGGTGTGTCACCAAATGATCTCACCTCGCCTTTTGTTCCAGTGTGTTGAGCCCTAAAGGAAAGGATCAAATCGACGGTGAAAAGGAGCAGTCGGCGTGTCACCGAGCAATTCTGCGAAGTAGTACTAGGTCACCTAATGATCCAAAACACGATGTGCTGAAGGCTAACGCAAGACGACGATGAACTACACCAAAGGGTGAATCGCCGAGTTGATCGGCGATTTCGACTAATGTCGCCGAGTGATCCGCCGCAACACAAATCTTTAAAAACTATAAATACTCGTTTAGTATCAGATTTTTAATATAGAATTTTTAACATAGAATTTTGAGTTCTAAGTTTGGAGAGGGTTTTGAAGAACTTGAAGATTAAAAGGGTTTCAACTCCAAGAATTTGGACTTGAGTTTTGTGGATTCTTCATTCTTTGCTTGTTTTGAGACTTAAATCTTCATACCCATTTGAATGCAAACTAATTTTGGTATAAATTTCTATCTCTTTTATATGTCTTGCTAAAACTCCAATTCTTGGGGTGTGATTTTGTGAATATGAGTTAGATTATTTGTTGGGTCTTGCTTGTTAAGGTTTATTTGTTCTGTAAATGTGATTCATTTAGTAGTTGTGGTGGAACTTAATGAAATCGTAGTTGCAAATACGATTTCACCTTTGTGTTTTCGGCTTGCTTGAGAGAGAGGTCGTAAAACTAAGACTACTAAATTGATGGCCGGTGGGAGTGGGTCGACATGAGGTTTAGCTCGAGAGAGTGAACCCTAATCCTTGTCCCACACACTTAGCTCGAGAGAGTGAGTGGGCTAAGGCGGAGGCTGTTCTTCATGCGGTAAGTGGGTGTATGAGAAGAACCCATTTGAAGGGTAAGTTGCTCGAGAGAGAATTTACCCCCACTATAGTCTAGCCTAGTCAGAAATATTCAATGGATTTATTATCAAAAACATGTACCCAATCATTTAGTTTATCCTGTATTCCTATTACATCCCAAGAATCCCATCTCCTTGATTAGTACTCTTTGCATTTTTGTTGTTTTTGCTTATTTGTCACAAACCCTCATTGATAATTGACGCTTGCGTCACCCCTTAGATTTAACATGTTTACATTCGATAATGTTTTTAGCTATGACTAATTAGAACTTCATTTTATTTTTCTATTAATTCTCAAGCCCACTCCCTTGGGACTCGACCCCAACCCTTGGTTGGGTTACTAAACTATTGTACGATCATAGACACTTGCATTGGAAGTTGTGTCTTGATTACGCAAACATCATGCATGCCCAACAAATTAAGGAATTAAATCTTAAGAAAAAGAAAATAGAGCTGAAGAGAGCTAGGACCGGTGATGGCAACTTCTCCAATGCTAGGTCCGATAAACAAAGGTTCTCCAACCAAGGTTTCACAAATGCTTCCCCAAGGGTCAATAAGGATAGGGTGTGTAACCCTAAACCTCAAGGAGGAAATGGAGACGGTTCTTCTTTTGAAAGATCTACATGTGCTAAATGTGGGAAGGAACATGTGGGTGGGTAAGTGCCTAGCTGATGTTTGCGTAATCAAGACACAACTTCCGTTGCAATTGTCTACGATCGTATAATAGTTTAGTAACCCAACCAAGGGTTGGGATTGTTCCCAAGAGAGTGGTTTTGAGAATTAATAGAAAAATGAAACTTAGTTCTAACTAGTTGTAGCTAAAGACATTAACGATTAAAAACATTGTAAATTAAAAGGGGGGACACAAGAGTGTTAATTAACAATGGAGGTTTTGTCACTAGTAAGTAAAAACAACAAAATAAACAAGGGTTCTAAGTAATGAGAGGGGATCCTTGGGATGTGACGGGAATACGGGTTAAGCTAGATTATTGGGTACATGATTTCGATAGAAGATTCATAGATTAATTTTGACTAGGCTAGACTTTAAGGGGGGATAAGCTTTCTCTCAAGTAACTTACCCATTTCAAATGTGTTCCTCTCGGACACCCACTTGTTGCATGAAGAACAACCTTCGCCTTAACCCACTCACTCTCTCGAGCTGAATGTGTGGACATGGGACTAGGGTTCACTCTCTCGAGCTGAACCTCATGTCGACCCACTCACATTGGCCATAAATCTAGTGGTCTTAGTTTTATGGCCTCTCTCTCTCGAGCAAGACGAAAACACATCAATAAACTTGTAGTTGCAACTACAAATTCATTAAATTCATCCACAACCACTAAACAAAATCACAATTAAACTATGATTAAACTATCAGCAAGCAAGACCCAACAATTATCTTAACCCATATTCGCTAAATCACACCCCAAGAATTTGGGGGTTTTAGCCACACATCAAGAGATAGAAATTTATACCTAAATGAGCTCGCATTCAAATGGGTATGAAGATTTAAGTCTTATTACATGCCAAGAATGAAGAATCCAAGTGACCTAAGTCCAAATCCTTGGAGATGAAACCCTTTTTTTCTTCAAGTCTTCAAAACCCTCTCAAACTCAGAGCAAAAATACCAAAAAGTACTATTTTATATGAAATTATAGTAATTGTTCGACCCCTAAAACTACAACGCTAACTAGTATTTATAGTTTTCACAGATTTGTGTCGCAGCGGATCATTCGGTGTCGTTAGTCGAAATCGCCGATCAACTCGGCAATTCGCCCTTTGGTGTAGTTCATCGCCGTCTTGCACCAGCCTTCAGCATCGTCATGCTCTGGGTCATTGGGAGACATGATACTGCTTCAGAGAACTTCTTGGTGATGCGCCAACTGCTTCCTATCTCCACCAACTTGATCCTTTCCTTCAGGGCTCAGCACACTGGAACTAAAGGTGAAGTAAGACCCTTCAGTGACTCGCCAAGTGGACTCGACGATCCTCAGGCCTTCATTTGTTCGTTCTTCTTAACCTTTGTTCCTTTTTGCGACATAATGTCCATACTTTCCTTCAAACATCAAATACCTGAAACTTAAGTGTTTTCATCAGAAATTGAGGTGAAATAAGCATTTGAGGACACAATTTCTATTAAAATATAGCCCTAAATGAGTCCAATTTATGGACTCATCAACACCCCAACTTAAACTTTTTCTTGTCCTCAAGCAAACTCAAGTTCAGCCGTTCAAAAAGGGTGTCTCGAACAGTGCTACACAAGACTCAATCATGAATGCACACAACAAGACTCAATTTACTTATGCAAAGATCAAATGTGCACTACAAGATTCAAGTTGTGACTCACCAACATCAACGAATATCATGCTCACAATACTTGCTTCAAATGCAAGTTCAAGCTCAACTATAGTGTTCAAATGCCCTCACACAAAGAATGATTCCATATTCGCACATAATGATTTAATCATTTAAAGTTCAGGAATCACATGCAACGCTCACACTCACAAAGATGAAAACAATGCATGCTTTCACCCATAGGTTTGCCCGTATTTTTCAATCGACATTTGTTTCAGCTCACTCAATATCAAAAAGGTCTTTTTAAGGCTTGTAATGGGGCTGAGTGCAAATGTATGATCATTTAGGCTCAATGACTTTCATCCTCATGAAATGTGGTGCTGTCAACACTTCTTTTCCTTCTTTCTTCATCATTTTCATTAGTGCATCATAGGTCATCCTATTATTCGTTTCCCATGAATTGTTTGGAAACCCCATATTTTTTGTACGTTATTCCACAACTTTCTTTTTCATTCTTTTTCTTTTTCTTTTCTGTCTTTTGTCTTCTTTTTTTTATATATATAGAGGGGTTCCATTTTTCTCAAAATCATGGGTAAGAGGAGACTTTCCTTGCACTTCTTGACTTGCTCCTATCTTTTCACCACACTCCCCAACTTAGGCTTTTGGCCTAAGTTGGCTATTCAACTAATCACAACTTCATGAGGATTACGGGTGATGGATAAAGAAAGATAATTGTTTCCATCAAGTTTCTTCCAAAGAAAAGGGAAAGCTCAAGGGGTGTTCAAAAGCGGTTCACACACTCATTGTTGGATGTGGGACGCTATTAGTTGGCGCAGTTGACACGAAGAGTGGATTACTCGTCATAGGTGTACTCAAAGGGAGCACAGTAGAAGTTCCAGCTACGTTGGATGCGCTAGCATAGGGACCGAATCCAGGTGGATAAACTGGATCACGTATCGACACTTGGATAGGGGGTGGCATATTTGTATTTAGATAGTCACGGATTGAAGACAGTGGAGCTTGTCCACTCATCCAAGCTTTGTACATCTCTGCCATTTGCTGTCTTAATATCCTTACCTCTTCTGTTGACACTATTTCTTGTGAAATCCTCTGGTTTTGGACCTCGTTATTGTCTGACTCATTTCCGTCTTTGTGAGTCATTTTATTTTTGCCTTTTGACCATGTATTGTTGGGTTGGGATGCCAGCTTAACCACAAACCAACCACCTTAATTTAACTCTGTGCATGGACGATAAAGTTTGTTAGGGTTAGACATTTCTTAACTATTAATTTTATTTTATTTTTTTTAAAATAATTTGATAATGCATTGATCAAATCTGTAACATTCTTCAGAACATGAATAAGATCATTGCATATTTTTATTTCTTCTAAAACTCAATAACTAAGTTTTTTTTAGAGCTTTGAGATAAAATCCTTTATTTTTATTTTGAATTATTAAAAGAAAATTAAGAAAAACATATTTTTAATAAAGATTAAACCTTTTTGTTTTTTCATTTTTTTTAAATTTTGAATAAAGATCACCAAACCGAAAGATGGTTGCCTACGTATCTCAATGATGTGAGAATCAGGTGTGCGTAATTCATTATTTTTTTTAAAAATATACTCTACTTTTGAAACTATTTTTCTTTAGGTCATTTTATGGTAAAAATTAAAAATTCAAACTATTTCAGATTTTACAAACAATTGATATATATATTAAAAAATTGAGGAAGATTTTTTCAGTTTGCTAATTTATCCTAAAGTCGGTCAACATTCAAATAGTATATATGTAACAAATAGCACATAGACTCAAACCCTGTGTTGAGCCGCATTAAATGTTCATGATGCAAACAAAGTGTATCCTACTAAGGATAGTCATTATATAAGGCTTGTTCAACTAGGTTTTAAAATCCTTATGAATTTGGTGTCTAGACTGACTGTAAAACGAGTGGACAACTCGAGTTAGGGAGTAGCAATGTACCGGTAGCAGCGCTTTTCGACTTTGGGCATGGGTGCTCCCCATCCTAAACAAGTGAGACTAAAATCCCTTCACCATGGACCGAAGATCCACTGGCTATATTGACAGAAGTGGGGTGCGAAGTCGCAATTCCCATTATGATATTATTGAAGACTAAGAGGGGTGCGCGAGAGAAAATAATTTATATACAGTTCCAATATTATCAAAACACTGAATAGTAGAAATTAACATATTAGGCCAACAAATATAATATCCAAAAACATAAATAAATAAATAAATATAAGTCATACATAAATCAATATTTACAAGTTCAAATTCTGGTTATTCCTAGCGAAGTCGCCATTTGTGACACCCCTATTTTTCCTCAAACACGAAATGTTTTGAAAAACATAGTTTTTCCAATTAAAGTGACGTTTTGAAGAGGGATTATTTTGATTATTCAGAGTCGCCACTTGGAATTGAGCTTTGGTGTTCCAAGTCACCTTATGTAATTCCTAATCAAAAAGAAATTTGACTCGTTATTGTATTGGTCTGCGAATTAGAAATCTGGATAAGAAATTCTATTGACTGAGGGGAATGTGTATGGCACCCCTCGAGTCCCATGGTTCTAACACGGTCACTTTATTGACTTTTACATGACTAGAACTAATTTTGAATATATTATGTTTATGAGCCTAGAAAATTTACTTATGTCCCGCTTTCTTTCATTTATATTAAATTGTCTTGTTTAGATTTTTAGAGTTTGGAGAATTTTAATATTGTCTTTTTAGTGGGATTTAAAAAATAGATAGTTAAATTATAATAGGAGGTAGAATTTTATGGGATTTAGGATTAGTTTTAGAAAGAAAATGTTAAAGAGGTTAAGACCAATTTCTTGAAAATAAATTTCTTTTGTTTTCATTTTTTTTTTTGCACGTTATTTTGTAGTTTTTTTTTTGTTAGAATTTTTGTTTAAAACATTCCGTTTCTCTTTCTTTTTACCCTTTTTCTATTTTTTTTGTTTAACAGAATGTTTCTCTTCTTCTCACTTTTTATTAAAAAGAAAATGTTGGTTAAGTTTTTTGTTTTCCCTTTTTCTTACCTTTTCTTTATTTTTTATTATTATTACTTTTTATTACTTTCATCTTTTGTTTCTTCCGTTTTTGCTTTTTATAAATGTTTATTTTATTTTATTTTTACTTTCTTTTTAGTGATCTGTTCGTTTTATTTAAATTATTTTTTAAAATTTTTTTTCATATAAAAAAATATCAACATAACCCAATTAATTGAAAACTTTTTAAGGTTTTGCATTAAAAGAAATGCAAAGAAAGTTGTAGATTCAATTTATTTTAATTCTTCTTAAAAAAAACCATTAAACACAATTTTATTAAATATACAAAGTGGGAAAGTAACTTAACTTATTATAACTAAATTTCATCTAAATATTATTAACTACATAGCGTAGAATATTAAGCCTCGTACTTTAATCAAGAACAAGATAAAAATGAGACTTTAAAGCATGCAAGAATAATTACATGTTATATAAATTTTACTCTAAATTTAATGATATAAAATTTCAGTCTATTTCATATCATAATGCAAATAATAAACATACATAAATTTAAACAACTTCATAACATTGGAATCACATCTTGCATAATTATGAAATCAAATAATGTAATGGAGATCAAGTGTTACCTTTTGTGAAAATTAATTCACAAAGAAAAAAAACACCACAATTAGAAACCACAAACTGAAAGTCACGTAACTCAACCTCAAACTCCACTTTTGTCCTTTGTTGTGCGTTTGTTTTTGGTGAGTTTAATGCTGTATTGCTATTTTTTTTATGGTGTGCGTATGCTTAGAGAGAAAAAAATGTTTTTTTGTATTCTGTGTTGTTGTGCGTTTGTCGTTGGAAAGTATATATGAATAATAGTATGTAGCTTTTGTGTTTGTGGAGGTGAGTAGGAAATACAAATATTTTTGATTTTCTCCTCCTTCTGTTTTGTGATGATGTTTTGTATATGTAGGTAGTGTAGAGGTGTGTGTGGGTGTGTAGTGTGAGGGAAGTGGGTAGATGTGGTGTGAGGAAGTGGAGTAGTTGGGTAGTGTGTAGGTATATATAAATATAATTACTAAGCAATTATTTTAAATTTATATAAATTTAAGAAAAGTTAACTAGCTAATTAAAAAAATATAATTAAGAAACACTAGTTTATTTATTAAGTATACATTAAAAGAAAACATATATTTTTTGAACATTTTCTTCTCTTTTGAATAAATTTAAAACAAAACTTAACTTTAAACATGACCCTATTTTTGTGGTTTTCAAATATTTTTACACTAAACTTACTAAAATATGATAATATTAAAATATTTAATTTAAATGTAAAAGAAATATTTAACCACTAAAATTTGTGTAAAACATCAAGTTCGATAAAAAATTACGTGTTTAGAGTTAGCCCCTCTTTGATTGAAACAACGAAGAGTTTGCAGACAAAGAAGTAGGCACGTGACATGTTTTGACCAAACTCTTATTTGAAAGAAAAATATGCGACCGAGTCCTAGTTTTGGACAACTTACATATCTCGGGTTATAAGGGAATCAGGTCATGTGTAGTTCAAGGAGATGAGGTGATGAGTTGGAAGTTGAGTGAGGTTCCATCGAGACTCCAGTTCGCGCTTTCTATCCTTACAATAAAAAAATAAAAAAATAAATCAAAGCTAATAGTCAAAAGGAAAATAAAGTACAAGCTGCTATCTATGCAGCTTCTCTTGAGTCTTCACTGATGTCTTGAATTTGAGATATCACCTTGATTTTAGTGATTATCTTGATCTTGAATGGATTCAATGCTTAACTTGCCACTAAGAGTGAGTTTTTGGCACTCTTCAAAATGACAATTTGAAAATGCTCTTGAATGACTACATGTTTTCTTGATTAGAAACTGAATAGAAATAGATGTCAGGAAGTTAGGTTGCTACATGCATTGAAGAAGCTGATTCTGGCTATCATGGGATTGATCATTCTGAAAAGAGTTGAAACTTTGTTCTTGAATTTCAAATCCATGCTTCGCTTGAAGAAACTTGAAAACCGTCACAAACAAAAGAAATAAACAAAAAATTTGCCCCAGTTTTCACTGGAAAATTTTTGTGAGTTATTAGCAAATGTGATTTTTAAAAAATAAATAAACTCAGACTAGGAAGCGTTTATCCTAGGAAAAGATAAAAAAAATAACATCTTAGACTAAGAAGTATTTATCCTAGGAGAAAATAAAAGATAACAGTCTCAGACTAGGAAATGTTTATCCTAGGAGAAAATGGAAAATAACAGTCTTAGACTAGGAAGTGCTTATCCCAGGAGAAAATAAAAATAATGTCTCAGACTAGGAAATGTTTATCCTAGGAGAAAATAAAAAAAATAACGATCTCAGACTAGGAAGTGTTTATCCCAGGAGAAAATAAAAATAACGTCTCAGACTTGGAAGTGTTTATCCTAGGAGAAAAAAATTTAACGGTCTTAGACTAGAAAATGTTTATCCTAGGAGAAAATAAGAAATAACGTCTCAGACTAGGAAATGTTTATCCTAAGAGAAAATAAATAAAAAATAACAGTCTCAGACTAGAAAGTGTTTATCCTAGGAGAAAATAAAAAATAACAGTCTCAGACTAGGAAGTATAATTTATCCTAAGAGAAAATAAAATAAATATCTCAGACTAGGAAGTGTTTATCCTATGAGAAAATAAAAATAACAGTCTCAGACTAGGAAGTGTTTATCCTAGGAGAAAATAAAATAAATATCTCAGACTAGGAAGTGTTTACCCTATGAGAAAATAAAAAATAACAGTCTCAGACTAGGAAGTGTTTATCCTAGGAGAAAATAAAAAATAACGTTTTAGACTAGGAAGTGTTTAGCCTAGGAGAAAATAAAAAATAACGGTCTCAGACTAGGAAGTGTTTATTCTAGGAGAAAATAAAAAATAACGTCTCAGACTAGGAAGTGTTTATCCTAGGAGAAAATAAAAAAAATGTTTTAGACTAGGAAGTGTTTAGCCTAGGAGAAAATAAAAAATAACGGTCTCAGACTAGGAAGTGTTTATTCTAGGAGAAAATAAAAAATAACGTCTCAGACTAGGAAGTGTTTATCCTAGGAGAAAATAAAAAATAACAGTCTCAGACTAGGAAGTGTTTATCCTAGGAGAAAATAAAAAATAACGGTCTGCGCAAACATAAGAATAAAAATGGTGATAGGTTGTTATTGTAACTCTGTTATCCAATTTTGAACATGTGAAACAATGTCTGTTTAAGCAAGAAGCCTCCTGTTTCAAAAATAAAATAAATTGTGAGTTTTAAATTGGTGGTTGATTTGTGGTCTTGGCTTTGAAGGTGATTGCTCTTGTTATTGCAGTGTTGAACCTTATCAGCTGAGGCAGGCTGTTTCCATTTGCTAGTTTGCCCACATTGATAATCTTGAAAACATCTCTAATTGTTTAAAACTTCAAACTTCAGATTTGTATTGTTTTCATCCTCCAACAATAATTGAATCTTGTATTCATATAAATTCTCAAAAATTGTCAATTGTTGACAAGTTACTATGCATATCACTATTTCTTGAATCATGTCACGATTGATGTGCTGACCAAACTTTGTTTTGTGCAATTGAAGAGATGGTAGCAATTTTGAAATCATTTTCTGCTTGCTTAATGAAGACTAACTCAAGATCGAGTTGAGTGACACAAAATAAGAAGAAAAAAACATTTGACCCTTTTGAGAAGAAAAAGAAAAAGAAAATAAAAAAATAAAAAATAAATGGACTTTGTTGATAGTGGTGTCCATTCTAATGATCATGACATGCTTTTTGGACTAAATGGCCTGGTCTGTCCAATCAATCTAAACTTCATTTTTGTCAAACTTTCAACTTTGAAATCAGACTTATAATCCAACTTTTGCACTAGATTTATGACTAACACTTGACTTGGGGCGCCTCAAAAGGTTTTCACTAACAAGTTTCTCTCTTTTTTATTATCTCTCACTCACTATCGTCTTACGGCGCCTTGAGAGTTTTCACCAATAAGACTCTCTCATTTTTCACTTTCTCAACTCTAATGATCTCCTAAGGGCTTTCAAGGATCGATAAGGTACCATCATTTTTCACTCCTTATGCGAGTGACATGACATGTTTCCTTATAAGATAATCAACGCAGAAAGCTTGCTTGAATTGTCGTTGTTAAAATTGATCAGAAGGTCTTTATTTGGATTGGAACGTGACTTTTGGACAAGGTTACAAAGAAAGGATTGACATGAAGGCTCAAATATAATGCGGTAACAGGGTTCAGACTTACAACTTTTGGAATCGACTATTTTTTTTTGCTAAAAATAAAATAATAAAATAATAAAATAATAAAATACTAATAATAATAATAATAAATTATAATTATTATTATTATTTTTGCCCCAGTTTTTGGGATGAGAACTTTCTAGACCTTTTTCTTGGTTGGACTGAACCTCAAAATAAGGCTACCTACGTATCTTGCCAAAGCAAGAATCAAGTCGAACGTAGTTCAGAAGTTTGTTCTTTTGTTGTTATTGATTCTTTTTTTTCAATCTCTCTTTTTTGGAACTCCTTTTCTTGACTCTTTTTTTGTGACTTCTCTTTTTTCCTTTTTGAATTTGTGATTTTTTTTTTTGACTGTATTTTGATTCCAAAAGAGGGTTATGAAAGAGAATAAAATTAATTCTCAAAAGGGGTAGCAAAGGATTACACGGTGTTTGGATAGTAGAATGAAATGCCTTCATCATATCAATTATTAAAAATGACAAATACAAGCATGCCCTTTAAAATGTGAAGTGAAAATCATACAATATCTCTTTGTAACATATGCATTGATGGATATGTATATCATTTTGTCCCAATTGTCAGCTTAAAATCTCCGTTTGAGTAATACCTTCTTGACAACAAATGACATATTTATATTTTCAATCATTTTCGATACTAAAGGATGTATCAAGGTGTTTAAGTCCTTTATTCATATCCTCAAATATTTTGTTTTTGACTTCTTTGATGTATTCATTCCATAATTAGATATAATTTTAAGAACTAACCAAATTCCTCTTGCATATCATGTCACAAAAATTGAATTGAAAGAGAGATGTATATATGGAAAGCTAAATAGAACACGTCAAAGTGACGTGGAATTTTTTTTTATATTAAGATAAAATGACCTGATGACAAGACAATAAACAAGAATTTTAGGTTATAACTCTACAATAATCTAAACTAGGACAAGACTCAACAAACGGACACATAAGGAAAATTATAGATTTTGACTTACTAAACAAAAAATAAAAAATAAAAAAAATGAATTGCATAGCAGAAATGATGACAAAATAAACTATTCATACACTCTTTTCTAGATAAAAGAAGAGTGTCTCTCAATCACCAAACTTGACTACTTAGCCACTCTTTTGCACGTTAGCCTTCGTGAAAGCTCCACAAATTTCAATTGTCTTTCCTTTAGAATTGAGAGAATTGTCATCATCTATCATCTCAATGAAATGTACATCATTAGGTGCTGGTAGAGAATTCTGAGTAACATTTGGGGGGTTATCATTTTGGACCGCAATCATCTTTTCCACCTCACTTTTCAAAGTTCGACAATCTTCAGTACTGTGCCCTCGGGCATCAAAATGGTATGCACATCGTGCTGCAAGATTGAAACCTTTTGAACGTGAATCTGCATAATTTTGAGGAATCGGCTCTATCATGTTCAAACGTTTCAATTTTTCAAATATACTTGTGTAAGACTCTCCAATTGGTGTGAAATTGTTCACATGTCTTTGACCTCCTTCAAATCCCTGTCTTGGACGGGGATTATAAGGTGCTTAAAGATTTTGAGAAGAAGAATGGACATTTTGATGTGTTGGCGCTTGCCATTGAGGATAGTTCGGTGGATATGCATATGGTTGTGCACCATAGACTGCATATTGAGGTGGGACAACAGAGTATTGTGTGTCTTGCATAGGGAGATAGTGATGAAACTGAGGTGGTGCATATTGATAAATTGGACCCCTTGGACCTTTTTGTGTGTCAAACACAACATTTGCTACATCCTCCTTTATTTTCTTTCCCCCAAAATTTCCCGATACATTTCTAATCACCTGTGTTGTGGCTTTCAAAGTAGTTTGACTTACAATCTTTCCAGACTTAATACCATTTTCCACAATTTCGCCAATCTTAATAACTTCAGTGAATGTTTTTCCAACAATGGAAAGTAGTCTAGTTCTTGCGCTTGGAGGAAAACATCAATCATTTCGGACTCTTTCATTAGTGGCTTAACCCTAACAGCTTGCTCTCTCTACCTAATAGCATATTCACGAAAATTTTCAGTAGTATTTTTCCTCATGTTAGCAAGTGAGGAAAAGTCTGGCACGATGTCAATATTATATTGAAACTGTTGAACAAAACATCTAGCCAAATCATCCCATGTATGCCAGTTAGAAGTATCTTGATCTATGAACCATTCTGAGTCAATTCCCAATACTTTCCCGAAAATAAGCCATGAACATTTCTTCTTTGTTTCCAGCCCCTCTTAGTTGATTACAATATCTCTTTAAATGAGCTACGGAATCTCCATGACCATCATATTTTTCAAATGTTGGAGTTTTAAAATCGACAGGCAAATGAACGTGGGGAAACATGCACAAATCACTAAATGAGATGCCTTTGTGACCTCTTAATCC
>NW_026020177.1:1823013-1875513 GCF_900185275.1 Solanum verrucosum
TATAATTAATAACTAATTATTTTAAATTAATATAAATTTAAGAAAAGTTAAATAGCTAATTCAAAAAAATATAATTAAGAAACACTAGTTTATTTATTAAATATACATTAAAAGAAAACATATATTTTTTGAACATCTTTTTTTTTTTTTTGAATAAATTGAAAACAAAACTTAACTTAAAACATGACCCTATTTTGTGGTTTTCAAATATTTTTACACTAAACTTACTAAAATATGATAAAATTAAAGTATTTAATCTAAACGTAAAAGAAATATTTAACCACTAAAATTTGTGTAAAACATCAAGTTCGATAAAAAATTACGTCTCTACATTATTGAGCATCAAAAAAATAAATCATGACAATTATCTAACTCTTGAAAAGTTTAATAATTTTGGAAAAAAATATTTAGAAATATATATCTACATCACAAGAAAAATTATTAACAAAAACAAATGAATTTATACTACAATAAAAACTGAACTAAAACAAACTTCAACTGGCGTTATTACAAGTCATATGAACTTCCTTTGTCGAAAATACTGAAATATTAAGAAATAGTAAATCAGTAAAACAAAAGGGCAATGTTTATATAGTAATATAACTGTTTTGAAGCAAACTTCCTAACAATCTAAATCACATGAGTAACATTGATAAATAAAATCCTTCTTTTATCTTGGGCATCAAAAAATAAATCATGATAATTCTCTAACTGTTGAGAAGTTTAATAATTTTGAAAAAAAGATATTCATAAACATATATCTACATCACAAGAGAAATTGTTAATAAAAACAAATGAATGTAGAGTACAATAAAAATTAAACTAATATAAACTTCAACTGGCGTTATTACAAGTCATATAAACTTTTCTTTGTCAAAAAATACTTAAATATTAAGAAATAGTAAATCAGTAAAATAAAAGGGCAATGTTTATACAATAATAACTATTTTGAAGCAAACTTTTGATAATCTAAATCACGTAAGTAGCATTGATAAATAAAGTCATTCTTTTATCTCGACCATCAAAATAACAAATCGTGACAATTCTCCAACTCTTGAGAAGTTTAATAATTTTTGAAAAAAGATATTCCGAAGCATATATCTACATCACAAGAAAAATTGTTAAGTAAAAGAAATGAATTTAAACTACATCATGTTAACTTCATATATTGGAAAATTACTTATTAATGTATACACTAAGAAAAATAATAATTATTATATCATTATAATTATTTTAATCAAGTACTCGAGGTTAAGGAATATACCCTCTTAGGATAGAACAATTTACTTCATCAGAATAGTGGTACCTCATATTATGTTGAACCTCGAACTCACTCAACGACAATAAATCACACGAAATTTTTTAAAATAAAATAAGCAGAAGAAGAGTAGAAGATTAAAAAAAGTTGTGGTTGAAAAATGAGAGGAAATCCCTGTATTTATAGTCAACCAAGGGTAGTATGAATAAGTGTATTTTTGTGTCTTATCTTAAAAGTCATGACCTTTTTGAGAAGTCATATCCCTTTGGAAAAGTCACAACTCATCGAAAACTTACAACCCTTTGAAAAAAGTCACAACTCATCGAAAACTCACAACCCTTTGAAAAATATTAAAATAAATTTAGTAAATAACTATTTTGAAGCAAACTCCCTGACAATATAAATCACATACGTAACATTGATAAATAAGATCATTTTTTTTATTGAGCATCAAGAAAAAAAATCATGACAATTCTCCAACTCTTGAAAAGTGTAATAATTTTGAAAATAGATATTCAGAAACATATATCTACTTCACAAGAAAAATTGTTAACAAAAACAAATGAATTAATACTACAATAAAAATTAAACTAATACAAACTTCAATTGGCGTTATTACAAGTCATATGAACTTTCTTCGTCGAAAATACTGAAATATTAAGAAATAGTAAATCAGTAAAACAAAAGGGCAATGTTTATATAGTAATAATTATTTTGAAGCAAACTTCCTAACAATCTAAATCACATGAGTATCATTGATAAATAAAGTCCTTCTTTTGTCTAGGATATAAAAAAACAAATCATGACAATTTTTTAACTCTTGAGAAGTTTAATAATTTTGGAAACAAATATTCAGAAGCATTATCTACATCACAAGATAAATTGTTTAAAAAAAAAATGAATTTAGACTACAATAAAAATTAAACTAATACAAACTTCAACTGGCGTTATTACAAGTCATATAAACTTTTATTCGTCGAAAAATACTTAAATTTTAAGAAATAGTAAATCAGTAAAACAAAAGGGCAATGTTTATATAGTAATAACTATTTTGAAGCCAACTTCTTGACAATCTTAATCACATAAGTAGCATTGATAAATAAAGTCATTCTTTTATCTTGAGCATCAAAATAACAAATCGTGACAATTCTCCAACTCTTGAGAAATTTAATAATTTTTGAAAAAGATATTCAGAAGCATATATCTACATCACAAGAAAAATTGTTAAAAAAAAGAAATGAATCATGTTAACTTCATATATTGGAACATTACATACTAATGTATATACTAAGCAAAAAAATAATTATTATATCATCAAAATTATTTTCCTCAAGTACTCGATGTTAAGGAATATACCCTTTTAGGATTATACAATTTACTTCATCAGAAAAGTGGTACCTCATATTCCGCTGAAGTTCGAACTCACTTAACGATAATAAATCACATAAATTTTTAAAAGATAAAAGAAGCAGAAGAAGAGTAGAAGATTAAAAAAAGTTGTAGTTGAAAAATGAGAGGAAACCCCTCTATTTATAGTCAACAAAGGGTAGTATGAACAAGTGTATTTTGTGTCTTCTCTTAAAAGTCATGACCTCTCTGAGAAGTCATATCCCTTTGGAAAAATCACAACTTATTGAAAAAGTTACAACTCTTTGGAAAAGTCACAACTCATCGAAAACTCACAACCCTTTGAAAAAAGTCACAACTCATTGAAAAATCATAATCCTTTGAAAAAAGTCACAACTTATCAGAAAAAATCACAACTCATCAAAAAAGTCACAACCTAAGTTAGGGATATTATAGTAATTTAACATTTAAGTTAGGAGTTCATGCTTTTAAGGTAATACTAGTTTCATGGCACATGCGTTGCACGTGTATATGTATATATAGTATACAATGTTGTAAAATCGAATTAATATTAATAAATTACATTTTTTAGTAAATAATTATAGTATAAAGAACATAGGACAAGTGCTTTTAAATGATTCCTACAAATTGTCATAGAGTTACTTGTATTTTGAGATCAAAATGACCAGATATCATTGAAACATTTCAAAATACATTCAAAGTTTGAATATGGGGAGAAAGTGACATTTCTTTAGTAGTATTATTTTTTACTTTACTAAATTTTGTAAGAAAATCTAACCAACAAGATTTTAAAAAAATATCAATACAAAAATGTCACCAATAGTCTTTCCTCTTGAGGTTATGAACATAAATTATGTCATCAAATTTTGTTAAACTTTGAACTTAATCAACTATTGCAAATAACCCTGAGATTATTTAAGAAGAAGAAGAGTAGGAAACTTTAAAAAAATCGTAGTTTAAAAGTGAGAGGAAGCCCCTCTATTTACAGCTAACAAATAATAGTATGACTATGTGTTAATTGTGCGGTATCAGAAAAGTTACAACCTTTCAAAAAAGTCACTGCTCATCGGAAAAGTCACAACCTTTTACAAAAGGCACAACTTATCGGAAAAGGCACAAACCTTTTGGAAAAGTCACAACCTTTTGAAAAAATCACAACCCTTCAGAAAAGTCACAACTCATCGAAAATGTCAAAATTCGTCAAAAAAACCACAACCCTTTGGAAAAGTCACAACTCTTTAATATGAAAGGGTATCTACTTTTAATATAATATAAATAATTAAATTAATAAATAAAATAAATTAAGTATTTTTAATTAGAGGTGTTATAGTAATTTAACATTTAAATTAGGAGTTAATACTTTTAAGGTAGTATAGATAGATATATATAGATATATAATTTTTTTATATATATATTGTCACACCCCGAGCTACACCCAGGACGTGGTCGGCACTTGAGAAACATTGCTGGCCCCAAGCGAACCCTTGTCCTAGCTTACTTACTCAATGGAAGACTTTAAGAAAAGGATTCATATGCTAAATAACTCAACTGTCTCAAACTGAACTCATAATGTTTTAAAAGTAAGCATTTAACTTAGCCAAAACGACAACTCAAATCTGAACATAAGCCAATAAAAAATGATGACGAATGAACCAACATTTGACTGACTATCTATGAAGCCTCTAAAACAACTGAGATGGATGTCGGGACAGGCCCACGACATCCTAATGAACTAAAATGATAGAGTAATAAAAAAGGGGGATCCTCCGGAATGCAAGGAAGCTCACCAACAACTCTGAAGCTCAACGATGTGCTGGATGCTAATCCTGGTTACCCGCGTTTGCATCATAAGACGATGAAGGCCAATTGGAATCAATACATTGAATGTATGAGTATGCGAGTTGGAATGCTAAACACAACTTAAGCTTGAAAAGAATCTGAAAGGAACTGAAGAACTTACCTGGTTCAACTCAACTCAACAGAACTGAACTCACTTCAATATAAAGCAGTTTAGAAACAAGTGCACTATAAGGAAAACTTGTTTAAAACATGATGTCAACTCTGTGTATTTAGAAATTCAACAATAACTGTGTATGTATGCAAAGATACAATATGAACTCTGTTTGTATATAAAAATACAAAATACTGCTGTGGGAGTTTCTCTAACAGACAACCATCACTTAAGAGCTATAGTGATGATATAACATTTTACCTCACGCTGCCAAGGACCGTCCTATATCTTGCCGGGGGTATAGAACCTAACTCACTAAATGGATCCACTAGTCTATGCTAAAAGGCACTAAAGGAATCATCTAAAAAGTATGACCCTTTTCTACCCATGGTGACTACATGGTTTATGGGGGCTGTGAGTTGTCTGAACTCTCCCCCATATCGGTGCTCAATACTACTCCTAAAAATATAATATTAGCTCTTATGTTTAAAAACATACTTCTTTCTGTGATTTGAGATTAGTGCTCTGATGAGTCCACAATTTGGACTCATTTAGGGATTTATTTTAATAGAAATAGTGTCCTCAAATGCTTATTTTGTCTCAATATCTGATGAAAAATATTAAGTTTCAGGTATTTGAAGTTTTACCGGAAGCATGGACACTTAGGTGCAAAAAGGAACAAAAAGACTGGAAAGAACGTAAAAACTGAAGCTTGAGATTCGCCAATCACTCTTGGCGAATCGCCGAAGGGAAGCACTTTGCCCTTTGTTCCAGTATGCGAAGCTCTGAAGGAAGAGGATCAAATCGGCGGTAAAAAGGAGTAGTCGGCGCATCGCCAAATAGTTCCGCGAAGCACTACAATACTGCCCAATGGTCCAGGACGCAGTGATGCTCTAGGCAAGCACAGAAGGCGATGAACCAGATGATGAGCGAATCGCCGAGTCGATTGGCGATTTCCACTAACCTCACCGAAAGATTCGCCAACAATATTTATTGAAGTCTATAAATACTAAACCTGTTATTAATTTTTAGGGAGTGGAACCATTATTATTATTTTACAGAATAGAATAGTACCTTTTGGGATATTTTTCTCTCAAGTTTGGAGAGGGTTTTGTGGGAGACTTGAAGAAAGAAAGATTTCATCTTCCCCACGTTGGAAGTGGGTCTTCTCCATTCTCCTTCATTTGCTTAAATCAAGGTTTAATTCCTTATATACCCATTTGATTTTATTATCATTTTAGGTGTATTTTGTTATTTCTTAATGTGTGGCTAAAAACCCCCATTCTTGCGGTGTGATTTAGCAAATATGTGTTGATATTGTTGTTGGGTCTTGCTTGCTGATAGGTTAGATGTATTTTAATGTTGATTTCACCTAGTGGTTGTGGTTTAATTTAATGGGTTTGTAGTTACAAATACAAAACCACCCATGTGTTTTCGGCTTTCCCGAGAGGGAGGTCGCGAAACAAAGACCACTAGACTGATGGCCTAAGAAGTGGGTCGACATGAGGTTTAGCCCGAGAGGGTGAGCCCTAGTACCATATCCTAACACTCAGCTTGAGAGAGTGAGTGGGGTAAGGCGTAGGCTGTCCTTCATGCGACAAATGGGAGTCCGAGAGGAACACATTTGAAATGGGGTAAGTTTCCCAAGAGGGAACTTATTTCCATCTAAAACTTAGCCTAGTCACTATTATCTTGCAAATTTCCTATCGAAAGCATGTACCCAACGATTTATATCAATATATATTGTGGTCACACCCCAAGAACTTCTCCCCATACTAGAATTTTCTCTTTATTTTTGTTGTTTTAGCTTTACTTGTGACATACCCCCATTGATATTTGACACTTTGGTGTCAGCCACTTGAATTTAGTTTGGTTTTATTCGATAATTTCTCAAACTACAACTAACTAGAACAAATTCTAGCCTAACTACTATTTTCACTACCACTCCCTTGGGACACGACCCCAACTTTTGGTTGGGTTACTATATTATTGACGATCGTAGGCACTCGTACCATAGGTTAGTGTCGTTGGTCACGATAAGCATCAAAATGGCGCCGCTGCCGGGGAGTGGTGTTATGTGAAAATGTAGTTAACTATAGTTTTTTGTTCTTTTTAGTGTAGTTTTTAGTTATTTTACCTTTAGTTTTGTTTTTCTTTGTTTATTGTTTGTGTATGAAGGTCCTTTACCTAGAGCCAAAAGAGGGGTAGCCTCATGAAAATGAGGCAAACCTCACTAATGGAACTTGCGTGAGGAGTTGCATCGTGCCACGACGTTAAATAAGGCGCTTCTTGGGAGGCAATCCAAGGTCATAAATTTAGGATTTTACTTTTATAAATAATGGTATGTTGATGTTGCAGATAAATCGAGGAAAGTGGAAAATCTCAGGTTGGCGAGAAGAAAGTCCATTCTGCGAGTCGCTCATTAGGTCGGCGAGCCAGACTGGATCCGCCGTTTGGCTCAATACAAGAGTTGTACAGAGCTTGTAAAACTCGGCAAACTCGAAAAGCAGCTCGGCGCATCGCCAACCAGTTTGGCGATCTTGATGCAGATCACCGATCTCACCCCAGAAAATTGAAGATTTTGAAGAAAGGGCGAGATAAATGACCACTCGGCGGACCGCTGAGTGGGTCGGCAAGTAGACTAACATCGCCAAATGTACAAGAACTGAACGATTATAAAGTGCCAAAAATCTCAGAATTTTTAAATTTTCCCACTCTCCCTCCTTTTAAACTTCTCAACTTCACATCAAGGTAATATTTTGTAGATTATTGCTTGCCTTTAGTATTGTAGTCGATAATTAGTGCTTGGAGTGGATTACATTGCAGCCTAGCATTTCAAAAGTATTTTAATCGGCATCTAAGGTTGGTTTTCCAAACCCCGAATTTATTTTTAGCAATTTTGTACTCATTCGCAATGATTTTTTATTTGTTATTTGCATTTGAGGACAAATGTTTTTATTTATGGTGGGGTGAGGCTCACCTTGTTTTGCTTGTTTCAGATACTCGTGTTTTGGTGTACATTTGTGTTGTCTATTTTTAATTGTGTTTTTAAAAACTTCTTTGCGATTGTTTGAGCTTATGGCTTTCTTTTGGTTTAATTGCAAAATAATTTTGACCCTTTCGATAAATTTTTGTTTTTCAAAAATTTTCACCACCGCTTGTGTTGAAAGTGGATGTTCTCGTACAAATTTAAGTCTTGGTTTCGATCAATACCGATGACTTAAATAGTGCTCTCAATCGAACAAACATGAATGTGCAGTTACAATGAGACCAAATGAAGTTACATAGGCAATATGTGAACTCTTTGCATCTCGTTGTGATTAGCCATGTATCCAATTGATTTCTCTTGTGATGATCGTTGCACACTAGCGAAAGTGTGTAGTCTTTCTTGGCTTTAGTATCAATGCCTTGTGTGATGAGTTACTTTGAACCATGCATGAATAAACCTAGAATTTTCCCCGTTAGTCTGATTGATTTAGTAAGGTATGCTCTTGAAATGATCTTAGGCAACTTTAAAGAGTATGAGCCAATCTGACATATACCTCTTTTGTAACCCATCATGAGCGTGTGAAACTCTTTTGAACACCTCTTGAGCCTTAACCTTCTTTGAAAGAAAATTTGATAAAACCTAGACCTCTATTCAACCACCACCTATAATCCTCATGACTTGTGATGTAGTGAATAGCCAACTTAAGCCAAAAGCTTAAGTTGGGGGTGTGGTGAAAAGGATAAGGAGAAGTCAAGAAGTGCAAGAAAAGTCTCTTCTAACTCATGGTGTTGTGGAAAAATGGAAGCCCTCCCTATATAAAAAAAAAGAAAAAAAAAGAGAATAAGAGAAAAGAGAAAAAGAAAAAAAGAAAAGAAAAGAATGAAAAAGAAGACCGTGGAATAAAAGTACAAAAGAAATTGGGTTTCCAAGCAATCCATGGAGATGATTAAAAAGATGACTTAGAAGAACTAGAAAAAGAATTAATTAAGGAAAAGAAGGGGATGCCTTGAGAATACCATATCTCATGAGGAAAAAGTCACTGAGCCTAAATGACCATACCTTTGCACTCAGCCCCATTACAAGCCTTAGAAAGACCTTTTTGATCTTGAGTAAGCCAAAACGAAAGTTGATTGGAAAATATGGGCAAACCTATGGGTGAAAGCATGCATTATGTTCTTCTTTTTTGAGTGTGAGCGCTGCATCTGATTCGTGATCTTTAAATGAATAGACCTTTGTGTGTGAATATGGAATCATTTTTCGTGTGAGGGCATTCAGATACTACTGTTGAGCTTGAACTTGCATTTGAAGCAAGTATTGCAAGCATGAGAATCTTTGGTAATGGTGTGTCACAACTTGAATCTTTGAGTACACAATTGAATCTTCGCATAAATAGTTTGAAGTCTTGTTGTGTACATTCATGATTGAGTCTTGTGTAGCACTATTTGAGACATCCTATTTGAACTGCTGAACTTGAGTTTTGCTTGAGGACAAGCAAAAGTTTAAGTTGGGGGTGTTGATGATTACACAATTTGGACTCATTTAGGGCTTTATTTTAATAGAAATAGTGTCCTCAAATGCTTATTTTGTCTTAATATCTGATGAAAAATATTAAGTTTCAGGTATTTGAAGTTTTACCGGAAGCATGGACACTTAGGCGCAAAAAGGAACAAAAAGGCTGGAAAGAACGTAAAAATTGAAGCCTGAGCTTCGCCAATCACTCTTGGCGAATCGCCGAAGGGAAGCACTCCACCCTTTGTTCAAGTATGCGAAGCCCTGAAGGAAGATGATCAAATCGGCGGTAAAAAGGAGTAGTTAGCGCATCGTCGAACAGTTCTGCGAAGCAGTACAATATCGCCCAATGGTCCAGGACGCAGAGATGCTGTAGGCAAGCACCGAAGGCGATGAACCAGATGATGGGCGAATCGCGGAGTCGATTAGCAGTTCCTACTAACCTCGCCGAAAGATCGCCAACACTATTTACTGAAGTCTATAAATACTAAACCTGTTATTAATTTTTAGGGGGTGGAACCATTACTATTATTTTACAGAATAGAATAGTACTTTTTGGGATATTTTTCTCTCAAGTTTGGAGAGGTTTTTGTGGGAGACTTGAAGAAAGAAAGGTTTCATCTTCCCCAAGTTGGAAGTGGGTCTTCTCCATTCTCCTTCCTTTGCTTAAATCAAGGTTTAATTCCTTATACCCATTTGATTTTATTATCATTTTAGGTGTATTTTCTTATTTCTTGATGTGTGGCTAAAAACCCCATTCTTGGGGTGTGATTTAGCAAATATGTGTTGATATTGTTATTGGGTCTTGCTTGCTAATAGGCTAGATGTATTTTAATGGTGATTTCACCTAGTGGTTGTGGTTTAATCTAATGGGTTTGTAGTTACAAATACAAAACCACCCATGTGTTTTCGGCTTGCCCGAGAGGGAGGTCGCGAAACTAAAACCACTAGACTGATGGCCTAAGGAGTGGGTCGATATGAGGTTCAGCCCGAGAGGGTGAGCCCTAGTCCCATATCCTAACACTCAGCTTAAGAGAGTGAGTGGGGTAAGGCGTAGGCTGGCCTTTATGCGAAAAGTGGGTGTCCAAGAGGAACACATTTGAAACAGGGTAAATTGCCATAGAGGGAACTTATTTCCATCTAAAGCTTAGCCTAGTCACTATTATCTTGCAAATTTCCTATCGAAAGCATGTACCCAACGATTTATATCAATATATATTGCGGTCACACCCCAAGAACTTCTCCCCATACTAGAATTTTCTCTTTATTTTTGTTGTTTTAGCTATATGTGTGACAAACCCCCATTGATATTTGACACTTTTGTGTCACCCACTTGAATTTACTTTGTTTTTATTCGATAATTTCTCAAACTACAACTAGGTAGAACAAAATTCTAGCCTAACTACTATTTTCACTACCACTCCCTTGGGACAGACCCCTACCCTTGGTTGGGTTACTATATTATCGACGATTGTAGACACTCGTACCGTAGGTTAGTGTCGTTGGTCACGATAAGCATCATGCTCAAAAACTTAGCTCAAAGGCTATCTTGGAAATCAAAGTTTCCTCTCTTGCTTCATTTAGAAAGCGATTACTCTTTTATGAAAACTAGCCTGAAGGCTCTTTGGAAATCAGGGTTTCCTTTCTTGTTTAAATGCGAAAACATTTTAAACCCTTTGGGAATACATATCCCCCATATACTTTTGAAGAAATGAACTTCAACTTTACTCCTTACTGAACTCAAAACTTAAGTCTTAAAACAAAGTTAAAACGTTTGCAAAAGACTATTGGAAAACTTTATGAACTTCTCTTAACTTGACTCTTGACTTCTCTTGACTTGAATCTTAACTTTCGTTGAATTGAATTTATGGATTCAAGGATTGTGATTTGTGATAGGAAATATCTTATGATATTTAGTAATGATTTTAGATAGCTAAACATGAGAAATGATCAAGAAATCACTGCCTGGAGACTACTCCGCGATGCGGAGGTGTAATTAAAATTTGGTCGCGAAAATACTTTTGAGGCAGAACGGTCCGTGACCGCTCTGCGGTGCGAAAACAATTTTGTCAAATCTGAGGAACAGGTCCGCGACGCACCTGCTACCTGTTTCTTGTCCGATTTTTTCCTTTTTTGTTTTCCAGCCCCAATTTGCCTAAACTTGACTACTATTCTCAAGTTCTCTTTAAATTCAGATACCAAGTATGTATACACACAAATCTAACTCAAATAACTCAAGGAAACAACGTTTTAACCTCAAGGAACTCCTCAATCTCAACCTAACTCAAGAACGAAGGTCAATTTCAAGAACAACATTCAAGATTCATCAACCTTCAACTTTTTAGGACGAATTCACGCTGAATTAAACATGTTTAGCGTGTGAGTGAAGGAACCCAACGCTGTGTGAACTCACATACCTTGTAGGGATTAACCCTTGGCGAAATCCACAAGCAATTCTCCAAGAAATCGACGAATCCTTGCTTCTTCTCCTCTTCTTTTCTCTTCTCTCAAAACCCTAACTCTTTTGTGAAAGCGTAAACTGAATCCTATCAGTTTAGACCCCAATTAATTACCAAAAAACGAAATTAAGTCATGGGGCATGGAAAAGACCATAATGCCCTTCTAAAACCCGGATTGGACATTTCCTTATTTGAACAGCCCAAATTCCAATGGGCATATCTCACTCATACGAACTCGGAATCGCCCAAACTTGGTGGCGTTGGAAAGATTGTTCCAAGATATTTCCTACGATATTTGGAAACACACCTAACTCATCCTGAGCTGGGAGTTATGGTCGCTTGAAGTTGACCAAAAACTCAAACTTAACCAATTTTCCTAATTTTTATTATTTCCAAAAATCACTCTTTCTAATTCTGGCTCTTTCTACTTCTTTCAATTTGTATATATATATATATATATATATATATATATATATATATATTAAATATTAACTAAATTATTATTATTTTTGTGCTATCACCTTTTTCAAATAATAATTAAAATATTTTTCGTCTATTATTGATCATTTATTTAGATTACTTACAAAAGTTTAATTGATTTGTTTTCCATTTATCTTATTTTCATAATAATCTATCAATCTGTCCATATTTGTATGTCTTTTTGTCTCTCTCTAGCTGTATGTCTTTCTCTCCCTCTATCTATCTTTCTCCTTGTCTATCTGTTTTTCTCTGTTAATTTAACGTTTCAAGCACACCTCATCCAATTCTAGGTGTTCAACGATCGTAAAACAGTATAAAACCCAACTAAATGAGTTGGGGTTGAATCTCACAGGGAGCGGTACGTGTTTCAGATTCAATTGGGAAGTATAAATGTGATCAAATCAGTCATAGGAATAAATATTTTTGAATAAAGACATCATTCAAATTAAGGGGTGACACGAATGTCAAATGGGGGTTTTGGTTTTGATTAACAACTACAAACAATACAAATTAACAAAATAGAGATGGATTCTTAGGATGTGATCAATTATAGGCAATTATAGACATATGGGCAATTTCACATATTAGTAAATAGCTAGATATTAGTGAGTAGGCTAGGCTATAAGGAAGATAATTTTCTCTAGAACAATTTACCCCAAATTAAGTGATTTCTCTCGAACATAAACAAACATGCAAAATAAGAGCAATCTACACCTTAATCCATTCACTCTTTCGAGCTAAAAGTGTGGGATTGGGTTTAGGATTCACTCTCTTGAGCTGAACCCAAATCAACCCAACACCCACAAATCATCAATCAAAAACCTTAGTTCTAAAACCCCTCTCTCTCTCGAGCAAGCCAAGAACACAAAGGAAGAACTGCATTTGCAACTACAAATCTTAAGTTAAACCACAATTAATGATTGAATTCACTTTTAAATAGCATTTAAACTAACAATTAGGAATACCCATAAGCTAAATCAACCCATAATCACATAATAACACCCCAACAATTTGGGTTTTAGCTAGACATCATAAGAAGGTAAAAACCGTTACCAAATTGATTATCCATACTCTGGGTAATAGTGATTTCGTCTTTACATGCTCTAATTTGATGAACTTAAAAGACCCACTTCCAATCTCTCAAAAGTCAATTTCTTCAATCCATCAAAGCTAAGGAAAAACTAGAGAAAAACTCTCTCCAGATGTTCAAAACTTAATAATAAAACCGTTCTAAAGATTATTTGATACTAAACTAAATGTTCAAAAACGTATTTATAGTCTCCAAAAATGTGCTACAAAAGCCCATTCGGCAAAGTAAGTCGGGCTCGCTGAACCACTTGGCAAGCCGCCCTTTGGTCTATTCCATCGCCCTCTTGCCTTAACATTCAGCATCCTCAAGGTCTGTAACTTTGGGTGATCTATCTTGGCTTCGTGGAATTCACTCGACGATCCGCCGACTACTCCGTTTCATCGCCAACTTGGTTCTTTCCTTCAGGGCTTGGCACACTGAAACTTTTGTAGGTCTGATGAGCCACTTGGTGACACACCGAGTGCTCTTGGCGATCCTCAGGCTCACCCATCTTCATTTCTTCAACCTATTTTGTTCCTTTTTGCCTGTTAGTATCCTTGCTTTGTTCCTCAATCCATATTTTTGAAAATCAAGGATTTAACATTAGTTATTGGCACAAAATAAGCATTTGAGGACACTAAATCTCTATAAACAAAGCCCTAAATGAGTCCAAATCTCGGACTCATCAACACCCTCAACTTAAACTTTTGCTTGTCCTCAAGTAAAACTCAAGTTCAGCAGTTCAAAAAGTATGTCTCAAACAGTGCTACATAAGACTCAATCATGAATGCACACAACAAGACTCAACTTACTCATGCAAGGATCAATTGTGCACTTAAAGATTCAAGTTGTGACTCACCATTATCAAAGATGCTCAAGTTCACAATATTTGCTTCAAATGCAAGTTCAAGATCAACAAATGTACTCAAATTCCTTCACAACAAAGATGATTCCATATTCACACACTATTCTTCAACAATTTATAGTTCCGAAATCACATACGACTCTCACTCTCACAAAGATGAACATATGCATGACTTCACCCATAGGTTTGCCCTTATTTTCCAATCAACATTCGTTTCAGCTTACTCAAGATCGAAATGGTCTTTTCCAGGCTTGTAATGAGGCTGAGTGTAAAGGTATTGTCATTTAGACTCAGTGGCTGCTACCCTCATGAAATGTGGTCTGAACATCACTTTTTTGATTTTCTTCAACATTTGAATCATGCTCAATATTCACCCTATTATTGAACTTCCAATGGAATACCAGACACCCCATTCTTTTGCAAATTTCACAACTTTATTTCACAACTTTTCCATTCTTTTTCTTTTCCTTTCTTCTTTTCTTTCTCTTGTTTTTATATAGAGGGGTTCCATCTTTTTCAAGGCCATTTCTAGAAAGGGGAAATTCACATTCTTGATTTACCTTGTCTTTTCACCACACCCCAACTTAGGCTTTTGGCCTAAATTGGCTATTCAAACAAACCACACTTTATGAGGATTATGGGTGAAAGGATAAAGAAGGGTCACAATTTCATCAAGTTTCTTCCAAGAAAAGGATAAGGCTCAAAGGGGTTCAAGCAAAGTTCACACATATCACAGGGTTGGCCACAAAAGAGGTATATTGTCAAATTGTTTCACTCTTCAAAATTTTTGCCAAAGATTATTTTAAGAGCTTGCATCACTTAGTCAACCGGACCAACAGGGCAAATTCTAGGTGTCATCACACAGGGTTCATGGTAAGCTCATCACAGAAGGCATTGACACCAATATCAAACGAGACTCCAAACTTTCGCTAGTGTGCAATGTTCATCACAAGAGACTCTATTTGATAACCAGCTAGTCACAACGAGATGAAAAAAAGTTAAAACATTGTCTATACAACTTTATTTGGCCTTATCGTAGCTACGCATTCATTTTTGTTCGATTAAAAGCACTATTCAAATCACACAAGGTTCACGGTAAGCTCATCATTGAAGGCATTGACACCATTATCAAACGAGACTCCACACTTTCACTAGTTTGCAATGTTCATCACAAGAGACTCTATTCGATAACCAGCTAGTCACAACGAGATGAAAAACAATTAACACATTGTCTATGAAACTTCATTTGGCCTTATCGTAGCTGCGCATTCATTTTTGTTCGATTAAAAGCACTATTCAAGTCATCGGTATTGATCATAATCGATACTCAAATTTGCACAATAACAACCATATTCACACACGACATGAGGTGGCAATATTTTTTAGACGTGTTAAAAGCCATTTCTATTCAAAACAAGAAGCCATAAGCTCAAACATCCATAAGATAAGATCAAACTTAGTCTAAAATGCAAAACCCAATATATACATAAGAGGTAGGTATAGAAATAGCTCAGCCACCACAAATAAAAAGCAGTTGTCCCCAAATGCAACAAAAATGATCAACAGTCAATAAAAATGACAGAGAGGGAGGTAAAGAAGAATCCTATCTACACAGTCACTCTATCTGTCGGGGCATCAATGCCCGGTGTAACACTCTGATCCTGGGCATCAGTTCCATGTGTAATAGCAACACTGGCTCCACTAGCCTACTATGGACGTCTCTGTTAGCGATGTCTGAATTACTTACTATACAATCGTCTCCTCTAAATTGGAAAAGTCTTCATAGATGGTCGCCTCCTGAGCATCCAACTGCTCCTCATCCGTCTCTACCTCTGACTCATCAGCTACCACATCATCCATAGGCACATCTCCGGTGGTGGCTGGAGGCATCTTCGAACTGGTCAAGGAATCCTGATCCTCTGCTGACTCAAAGAGAGAAGTGAAGTCTGTGGACTACAGATAGTCCACATCCTTTTTCAAATCTGAAACTTCTGCTTTTAAAGCCGTCACCTCTGAAGTAACCCCCTGTCCTTTCTCACAAACCTCTACCCTCACTGTGTGATCATCAATAAAAGTCCAGAGGGGTGTCAATGCAGTTAAGATGGCTCGCTCAATCATCCAAGGCACCTCGGCCTCTATCCGGTTATCCCGCACATTGGCAGAATGGGCTAGGTGCCCCATCTTGAGGATCATAGCCTGAGTAATCCTGGTAGGCTGGGTAGTAGAAGAACCAGGAGTTTGAGAAGAAGTGAAAGCGGATGTACCTGAAAGCCCAGAGGCCAGAGTAGGCAAATATGCCTCTGCAGGTATAAACTCAACATCGACTTTCGGGGATGCATTCACGGGAACCGCTCTCCTCCTATCCGCCTCATCTCGTGTATACTCAGCCTCTATGCGCCGAATATTGGTGGAAGATGTGGGAATAACCTCTATGTCCCTCTTCTCGTCACGAGAAACTACAACACACCGACATAATTCTGTAATAAGGATTGGGAAGGGAAGGGACGTTTGGCGCTGCTTGACCCTCATGGCCATCTCTTTTTCAATAATGAGTCCTAAGTTGAGCCTCTTCTTGGCGATGATCGATCCGAGATAGGCCGCCTTTGGGTGGCGGAGGATGGACTCATTCTGCGAGGGCTTGACAGAACTGCTGATGAACCCGAACCAATATCGAGAGGCAATGTTCAAGTCCTTCTTGTTGATGGGAGCTCCCCCCTCAATCCACCTCGGGGTGGTGTCTGAAATGAGGGAAGCAAGCCAGCCCTTTAGATAATCTAGTGTCTGGGTTGTAGCTAAACCCTTGTACTCATGCTCAAACCCAGTAGCTCTGTCAAGTACAACATTGATATGATCACTGTTGCAGCCCACTTCTGTCCCCCGGACAATGAAGGACTTCACCGATCTGAAAGCACTGGCTTTCTTCTTCCCTTGGGGTACTAGATCACCGTACGCAGTGTAGAACTCACGAACCTAGGTGGGGATATATGGGCCTCAGGGCCTGGTGATGATGTCAAATCTATGGAACCGGAGTGTGTCCCACACCAAATGGTACCTTTCCACCACTCCATCTGTAGACAATTGCTTCTCCTCAAGAATTGTCCTCAATCCCTCAGCCTTTAGGCTATTGAGTGGCCGAGGAGGAGGACCCTAAACTGATGGTGATGGAACCACCGTCTATGCTAGAGCTGGCATGGAGTCAGTGATAGGAGGGGTATACTCTGGGATACTAGAAGAATCGTGACGAGACCATGCATGAATCTCTGCTCGCCGGGACTGTAGTGGTTGGTCATCATCATGCTCGGAGTGTGAGACCTGAGAATCAATAGAATCCCCCTCGCTGCCGGAGTTGTGGTCCAGTATCTCAGATACGAGCGCTTTTCCTTTGCATCCTTTAGGAGGTGCCTTCTTCTCTTTTTTAGAAGAAGCAGCTGCCCCCTTATTAATAACAATCCCCCCTGCTCTTTTGCAGGGCGACATACCACTATCGTCCAAGTTGGACCTAGTCATATCTGCAATACACACCAAAAAGCGTTAGAATTAATCCAAGAAATATTTTTGAAAACAAGTTGTACAAAGACTCGCCGAACTGGTCGGCAAGTCACTGAGTCACTTTGGTGAGCCAGATCGGGCACACCGAATAGACTGGCTTAAAAAATTCCCAGAAAATAACAGGTTGGCGATACACAGGGCCTTTCGGCGAGCTCAGCCTAGCCCATCGAAAGTTACAGTACGTTTTAGGGGTTAGGGGCTTAGAAAAGGCGATCGAGGGAGACTTTTATTGAGTCGCCGAGTGAACTCGCGAGCTCAGGCATTTTGCTGAAAGTTACATAATCAAATCTAACCAAAACACGAAATTAAGGGTGATTTAGCGAACCGTCGAACGGTTCGGTGAGCTCGACCTAGCTCGCCAAACTGCCCAATGTGCTAATTTTTACCTCGTTTCCCAAAAATCAAGCCTGCAGCCCCCGAAAACAAAATCAAACAACACACTCATGCAATTAGACTAAGATCCATACGACTCATGCCACCGGGGTACTTCGACTTCCCCCGGTTTGGCCAAAATTGGCCATTTGACGACTTTTGCCCTTAAGAATGACGTCAAACACTCCATCATCAGGCAAAGTACGTCATTTATAACAATTGGGGGTTACTTAGACTACACCCCACTAGACCCAACGACAATTTAACGCAACCTAACAAATTTTAATCAATTTTAAGGCACAAAACTTGGGAAATCAACAACTAAGGCAATTAATCACAATTACGAAGCTACGATAGTCAAACTAGCACAAATTTATGATTTCAAAGAGTCCCAGCACACATCAACAAGATTTAAATAATTGCATTTGAATTTAACCACTATTTAAGAGTTCGAGGTTCATAAAACCAACCTTTAATGCCGAACTACGAGTTTGTAAAGCTAGGTGGCAATGTATTCCAACTCCCGCAATAAAACTAGGAAAATATTGAAATTATAGAGTGTGGGTGTGATTTTATGAAAAACGAGGGAATATGAAAGAGTTTGAAATTTTGAACCTTTGGCCTTTTAATACCTTTTAGCTCATGGCCCTTCAACGATATTAGTCGTCTTTGCCGAACCACTCGGTGATGTGCCGAGTGATTATTTACCTCGCCGAGTTTACAGGACCTCAAGTTAATTTGGGGGTCCAAATGGCATACAAAGTCGGGCTCGCCGACCTGTTCAGCGGGTGGCCGACTCATCCATGGGACCGCCGAGTTTTACAAACTTTCACCTATGATTTTTGTGAGTCCAACGGCGGTCCAAGTCGGGCTCACCGACCTGTTTGGTGAGTCACCGGTTGGACTTTTGGCTCGCCAACCTACACTTTTCAAACACATTCCACACTTCGACCTGCACAATCAACACCCGTTATTCCAAAAACAAACATAAAGCATTAAGAACTTTGGTTGCATCCTAAGAAGCGCCTTAGTTAACGTCGTGGCACGACACAAGTACTCACTCAAACTTCGTTCTTGTGGTTTGCCATAGTATCACTACGCAACCACCCTTGTTGTCTTGGGTTAAGATGCGAAGAAATATGACCCATTTGGGTCTCCAACTGCTTGATAGACATGGAATGAGAGGTCACAGTCTGGTTGAGGTTCGATACATCTTCCTTCATTTGCTTCAAAACTTGATCGAACCCTTCAACCTTGTTGAGAATACGTGAGATCATATCCTCAGTTTGGTCACGCTCAGAACCTTTGGGCTTTTGACGCTCATGGGGAGGAACATACCTATCCTTCTCCCCTTCGCTTTCCTTCCAGCTAGCGTTACGATCACGCCAGTCTCTATCACGGTCTCTCCAGCCCTCATCTCTGTTCCAACCTTTGTTTCCACCCGGTCTAGGGTAGTTAGCACGATAACCTCCTCCTTGGTTGACTAGGAAATTTACTTCCTCGTTGTACAACTCTTCAAACTGGGCCTCTTTGGGGTTTACACCACCAACACCGAAAGCATTAATACTCCTCGTACCAGGACCCATGACTTCTTGGCCAAAATGTCCAGCTCGGTCATCATCTTTGCCATGTTTTGGTCTCTCTCTTGATCTTTTTCAATCTGCTATTTTGTCAAATTGTAAGTAAGAGGAAAGACATGATCTTTACGGGTGTACCATACCCGGTTAATCTTGGTCATGCCATCAAGGAGTTAGGTTACTATCAGATAAGGCCGTTGCATAAAAACTCCTGGAGAAAGTTGATCAGCCACTCCCTTGTTCACTGAATCAAGTCTTTTGTAAGAGTATTGCAGTAGAACGTTGTTGGGAAATCCTTGAGTTGGACATTGCAACACCAACATCTTAAATCTTAGCCAAGTCTCATGGATTGGCTCCCCCTCCAAACGCTTGAAGCTTTGGATGTTATCCCGAAGAGTCATCATCTTCGAAGGAGGAAAGAATCGCACATGAAATGTAGTAATAAGCTCGTCCCACGAAGTGATAGAATCTCTTGGAAACTCAGCCAACCACTTACATGCTTCTCCCATTAGACAAAATGGGAACAACCTCAACTGGACCAACTCTTGAGATATATTCTTAAAGGAGAACGGTCCACAAACATCAACAAAGTTCCTTATATGCTCATGGGGATCCTCATGAGCCAGCCCACCAAACAACCCTTTCAATTGTAAAAGCTGCAACATGGTGCTTGTAATGTGGAACACAACGTTCCCTTCAGGTGAAGGCAAACAAATGGCACCAACTCCACCCACTAGATTTGGGTCATTGACATTCGGTTCATTGACATCATTGAGATTTCGGATGTCATCTTGGTGGCCCACTTGGCTACCATTGCTTCCGTTGACGCTCATTTCCTCTGTTTTAACCGGCAACACAAAAATCAAAACTAAAAGTAAGTAGATTCAACTATGACTAACAAGAATACAATTCAACTTCACTAAAAGAATTTCAAAAAACACCAATCTCCGGTAGCGACACCATTTTGATTCAACATTTCAAGCACACCTCATCCAATTTTAGGTGTTCAACGATCATAAATCAGTATAAAACACAACTAAATGAGTTGGGGTCGAATCTCACAGGGAGCGGTACATGTTTCAGATTCAATTGGAAAGTATAAATGTCATCAAGTTAGTCATAGGAATAAAAATTATAGAATAAATACATCATTCAAATTAAGGGGTGACACGAATGTCAAATGGGGGTTTTGGTTTTGATTAATAGCTACAAACAATACGATTAACAATATAGAGACGAATTCTTCGGATGTGATCGATTATAGGCAATTATAGACATATGGGTAATTCAACTATTACTAATAGCTAGATATTAGTGAGTAGGCTAGGATATAAGGGAGGTAATTTTCTCTCGAACTGTCACGACCCAGGAGCACCCCCAAGTCGTAACAAGGCGTACTCGACCCCGAAGGGGTCTTATACGAGCCACATAGTCATTCATTGCATTCAATAATGAAAATAGTGCGGAATAATAAAAAAAACTTATTTACATCCACACATTTAAACTTCTTAAAACAACTTTAAAAACACACAGCGGAAGTCTAAGTCTCACATGGCCATCTTAGACACAATCGCAAAACATAAGTAGGGACACGACCCTTTACAATCAAAAGAAGTCTATTACATGAACAAAAGAACTTAAAAGTCTTGTCCTCGAATCCATGAGGACATACCAAGTCTTGGAGGAAAGCAATCCAACACTTCAAACTAGCTAGGAGGGATCACTTGCCGGAACCTACACTTATAGTAAAAATATGAAGAATATGGGTTAGTACACAAAATGTACTAAGTATGATGACCATGCAAAACATGCTTAAAAAGGGACATTTTAGTTAGAAACCATGCATTATGCCACCTTTTTGAAATATCATGAACAATAGCATAAAAGACATACAAGACAAGCATAACATCAAGTAAGTCATAATATCACCTTTAAACAATATCAACATGAAAACCTTTACCTTGGACCTTCACCTCAAGAAACCCTTTTGCTATACCTCGTGCAATGTATGGATGACGTCCCATACCACCATCCATACTAAGGCACCACATTTAGGTCACTTAAAGTAACTTATCATTCCTTTCTTTCACCTTTGCACAATATTCATACATAAGAGGTATATCATTAATTAAGACATGACAAGGGAAAATAACTCGTAATATAACCCAAGTATAACATGCATAACATATTAAGCATTTAAGAGCCAACATTCTTTAATAACCTCATTTAGGGTACATTCATGTCACAGTCATTAGGATTTAGAGAAACTCACTATGACCCTCTCCAAGCCTACTCGTGCAATGTATAGGTAGCATCCCATACTACTACCTACACTTTGTAGAACCTGTCAAGAAACCATAATGAAATCTCACATGATGGGAAGTAAGCGTTTAACCGACATAGACCATGAGAGCTTGTCATGGAATCCGGTGTCATGAATCCCCACACCGAAAAGAGGTGGTCTACTTGCCTAAGGAAGACCGGTATATATAGCTTAATGGATCCACTAGCTTCCTATGCGGGCACATAGTTTATGGGATAAGGTAGACGATCATTGAAACTCATGCCTAATTGTCGAGGGAGTTTCCATCTAACCAAATCCGCTCGGTGCTTAGCCTACATTCCCATAGAATAGTTCATTACTTTGACATCATCACACATGAAAGGGTGCCATAAGCCTACCGATTCAAGGTACATTATTTAACACATGAAAGGGTGCCATAAGCCTACCGATTCAAGGTACATTATTTAACACATGAAAGGGTGCCATAAGCCTACCGATTCAAGGTACATTTAGGAAAGCTCATTAACTCCTCTTGAAAGGGTGTCATAAGCCTACCGATTCAAGTCTCATCATTAACCTTTATGGAAAGGTGCCATAGGCCTACCGAATCCAAGGTTCATTACTTATCATTAATGGAAGGGTGCCATTAGCCTACCGATCCAAGGTTCATTATAAGCATGTGTGGAAGGGTGCCATAAGCCTACCAATCCAAGGATTCAACAATCAACAATATAATCATTTATACAAGAAAATGATGCATAAGCCCTACCAATTCAAGGTATACTTTATATTGAAGAATCCTTCATATTATATCATCAACATTCATGAGTGTCATCAACACATCTCTGGATTTCCATACATCTCATAACTCAAACTTTAAAGCATCGATTCATCAATTCTCCATAGTTGAACATTTTGTCAAACACCTTGAAGGCATGTAATGAAATCAAAGAGCATGGAAATTAGGGTAGTAATTATGCAACCAAACCAGTGAACAACCTACAACAACACCTTTACATTCATAACATGATCACATTATCTTCATTGAATTCTCATTCATATAATGTCATGATAACACTCCAATTTCTCATACTATGCCTTTAAGGCCATAAGCCTCACATACCAATACACCAACAATACACCATAAAATAAGCATGGGTAATGACATACTTCAACAATCTAAAGACCTTTAAACAAGTTTGATTCATATACATTCATTATCTAGCAACCCACTTCATAAAGGCATAAACTAGGAATAGAGGGAAATCATGGGTTCATGGAGTATTTTCATCTTAAATCGTCAATACAACAACAATATAACCATAAAGTGCCATTAGAAACCTTTTAAAACCATTTGGTGGAAGAACCCATGAGATTGAGTGAAAACCTAGATTTTTTATACTTTGAAGTAACTTTGGATTTGGCTCCTTGAATGGAAAATTAGACAAGGATCAAGACCACCATACCTTTGCTATGATCTCCCACGAAATTTGATGAAGAAAGCCTTGAATCCAAAGCCCTAGCTCCCACTTCTTCTTCTTCTTAAATGGAGGATTGTAGAGAGGGAAATGTTTTTAGGGATGGGAATGAACTAATGGTATATAGGAAATAATATAAGTCCTTTGAAAAAAATAGTCCAACACTTAGAAAAAATTTCTGGCGGGTGAACAGTAATGAACAGTAAAATTAGCTACTGGAATTTGCATTTTCTGCCGGACAGACTTTACGAAAATGGGCACTACTTCTTCGTCCGAACTCCGAATGAGGTGAAACGAAGTGAGTTAGGTAGCTAACTCAAAGGGCTTTCCATGGATATATTATTGGCCACCCAAATAATTTGTGTGCTAGGAGATATGACCCTCCAAAGTAGACCCTCGAAAAAGGCTTCACTTGGAAATTTCGGATTTTGATACGGTTGCTCTAAAATTTGGGTTAGACCCATTTCCCACTCAATTTGACCCCCTAAACAAGAATATGAAGTCGGATTTTCGAAAAACGAAATGGATCTTTTAATATACAGCTAAACAAGTTTCCGGTAACTTCCGAAGCACATTTTTAAGAACTTTTGGGTCAAATTCAAATATAATCATTTCAGTAAGTTCTCGACTCCAAACTCACATGTGAGGCTCTAGTTTCACTCTATCATTTTCCGAGTCGTTACACGAACATCAACAAGCATGCAAAATAAGAGCAGCCCACACCTTAATCCATTTACTCTCTCGAGTTGAAAGTGTGGGATTGGTTTTAGGGTTCACTCTCTCGAGCTGAACCCAGATCAACCCAACACCCACAAATCATCAATCAAAAACCTTAGTTCTAAAACCTCTGTCTCGAGCAAGCCAAGAACACAAAGGAAGAACTACATTTGCAACTACAATTCTTAAGTTAAACCACAATTTATGATTGAAGTCACTTTTAAATAGCATTTAAACTAACAATTAGCAATACTTATAAGCTAAATCAACCCATAATCACATAATCACACTCCAAGAATTGGGATTTTTGTTAGACATCATAAAAAGGTAAAAACCGTTACCAAATTGATTATCTATCAATTGAGTAAGAGTGATTTCATCTTTACAATGCTCCAATTTGATGAACTTCAAAGACCCACTTCCAATCTCTCAAAAGTGAATTTCTTCAATCCCTCAAAGATAAGGAAAAACTAGAGAAAAACTCTCTCCGGATGTTCAATACTTAATAATAAAATCGTTCTAAAGATTATTTGATACTAAGCTAAATGTTCAAAAACGTATTTATAGTCGCCAAAAATGTGCTACGAAAGCCCATTCGGCGAAGTAAGTCGGGCTCGCTGAACCATTCGGCGAGCCGCCTTTTGGTCTCTTCCATCACCCGCATGCCTTGGAATTTAGCATCTTCATAACTTTGGGTGATCTATCTTGGTTTAGCGGAATTCACTCGGCGATCCACCGACTGCTCCTTTTCATCGCCAACTTGGTTTTTTCCTTCAAGGCTTGGCACACTAGAACTTTAGGCGGTCTGATGAGCTACTCGACAACACATCTAGTGCTCTTGGCGATCCTCAGACTCACCCATCTTCATTTCTTCAACCTATTTTGTTCCTTCTTGGCTGTTAGTGTCCTTGCTTTTTCCCTCAATCCATATTCTTGAAAATCAAGGATTTAACATCAGTTATTGGCACAAAATAAGCATTTGAGGACACTAAATCTCTATAAACAAATCCCTAAATGAGTCCAAATCTCGGACTCATCATTTGTCTAAATGGTTGTCGGTCTCTCCATCTTCTATCCATCTATCTATATTTCTTTAAAACATGAAGGTTCTTAAAAATATGGAGTGATATTTTTATATTATATTAAACGACTCTACAATAGATAAAATGCCTATTTGTTATTTTCCTCAAATAATTATTATTAAATTATTATCCTAATATTTAGGACTTTAAAATTAGTTAAATTTATAGCTTTTAACTTTTTACTTATTTTGAGGATGTATTAATTTTCAATGTTTATACTTTAAAATCGACTAATATTCTATAAGGTTAGGTGCCTTAGATATGTAAGGCATAGGAACAAATGTTACTATGAAAAGTTGTATAATTATTTTCCTTGTTGGTTACATAAATAATGTGCCAGATCTATAATGTATGAGAACAAATTACTCTGAAAAATTATACTATTATTTTCACATTGTTTGTATTTACTAAAAATAGTAAGATGCAAACTCCCAACTGGTAGTCACCTGACCAAAAGGGCGGATAACCTAGTTGGCCCTACCTCTCCCAAGTTGACCGTGTTTACAATTGGCGAGGTTAAGTCACTTGGGAGATCCGCTCTTTTGGTAGGATACTACCAGTTGGGTGTTTGTATTACATTCAATGTTTTTTTGGCCTCTTTTTCAAATATTCATTCTTGCATGGTCCTTTAACCTCCATAACTGCAAATCATCAAAATATCATTAGAATAGGACATTATTAGGCATTGAGGACACTAAATATTGAACTAAAAAGCCTCAAATGAGTGTAAATCTACAACTCATCAACACCCTCAACTTAAACTTTTACTTGCCCTCAAGTAAACAAAGAACACAATTAGTTCAACAAGGGTGTCTACAACTGTTCTCAATGAGAGTTAACATGTAAGTGTCACCACAAGACTACTCTCAAGCATATGCAACACTCAATCATGCTCAAAATGCTTCTAATGATGACTAGTTGACATCAATCCAAACTCAAGATCACTTAGCTTTCTTTCTAATGCAAAATCATGTTTCAACAAATGCATTCAAATTCCCTCACATAAAGAACAATTCCATGTGCTTACAAAGCATATCAACAAAGAAGTTAGGCATCAATACAACTCTCACTCTCCGAAAGAGAAATACATGCAAGCTTCATCCCATAGGTTTGTCCATATTTTCTAATCATCACACAACCTAATTTATGCAAGATCTAAAGGGTCTTTTCATGCTTGTAATGGGGCTGAGGGAAAGGTATGGTCAATCTGGCTTAGTGACTTCACTTTTTCAAAACTTTGTTGTATTCATCTTCACCTCTTCTCAAGTTCTTCATTCTTTTCACTTGGAGACTCAAACCTCAATCTTTCACTAAATTTATTGGATACCCCTTTTATTTCAACACACTTTCTTTTTCATTTCAACTTTTAAACTTTTGCTCACTTTTTCTTACACAGAGGGATTCCTTCTTCTTGCAACATACTTCAAATTTGAGTCTCACTTTCACTTGTCTTTCTTTCCTCCTTCCTTTCCACACCCCAACTTAGGATTTTGACATGAGTTGGCTATTCAAAACAAACCAATGCTTAGAAAAGGATTTGTGAGTGAGAAGTTTGGGAAATTTTGGCTCAAGAGGTTTCAAAAGTTTAACGACAAATGGTTTAGACTCAAATGGTTCCAAGATGGTTTCACACCCTCACAAGGTAGTCACAAAAGGTATGAAAATTTGGGTTTCCTCTCAAAATTTTTACCTAAGATAATTTCTTGCATTCACCAAGACTAGAAAATTTGACTAACAAGGCCAATTCCAGGATTCAACACGCATGCTTTCAAGTTGGACCTCACCACATATGACATTTCAAACAAAATCATTTAGCAAAACTCTACTAAAATTAAGAAGCTTGCATTCGATGTTCATTGCAAGGCACACATCAAAATGCAGTTTTTCATCACAAGAATAAAATAGATCATTCAAAAGTGAGATCACACTAATTTTCTCTTGCAACATTAACACAAAACACATTTCCAATCATAAGTATTATCCAAGATATCTATATTGAATACAACCGATCCTTGATCATCAAAAATGAAAACTCAAGCATTTCAACAACTACCAAACTCATGGGAAAAAAAGTAGGGAGAGACAAAATGAATCAAACCATCAACTATCATAACAAAATTCAAAATATCAAAATACATAAAATGTATCAAAATAAAGTTGAAAATAACAAAATACAATTAAAATGGGAATATAGGCACACATGCCCTCACCCACCAAAATAAGACAACAATGTCCTCAATGTGATAAGCAAATATAACTACGGGAGAAAAGATATATAAAGTTCCCCCCGACAGGCTATGCTAGTGAAGTGCTCTGCTCTCGAGTATTGGAGGGAATTGCATCATCCGGGGCATTAGTGCCCATCACATATGTAAGAGTAATGGTGGAGTATGAACAAACTCCACAAGTGCCAACTGTTGAAGTCTCCAAACAAGATCTCTCCAACGTGGCATGCACTATTGCCTCCTCTATAGACTACAACTCTGTCAGCGTCTCAACAGTCTGCTGCTCATCCTCTGGCAAGAACTCATCCTCATCCTCATCACCAACCTCATCAGTACCATCATCAGACTTCTCAGCCACACCTCTAGGTGCATCCACTCTCGACTCAGAAGGAGGGACTACCTCAGGCACATCAAGTAAGGGGAATTCACCCCAAAGCATCGAAATATCAATGGACCTCAGCTTATCCACATCATCCCTAAGAGTAGTAATCTCTCCCCTTATCACAATCAACTCAATGGCGGTACCCTCTCTCTTCTCCCTCGTATACATCCTAGCAGTGAGGTTATCTAAACTCTCCCCATATGTTGCTAATGTGTTATGAAACTGCACCATATGGCCTCTAAATAAGAGTAATGCATTATCAATGGCCCTCTCAACAAACTTGGACATCTCACTCTCTACCCTAGATGTTCTCACATCCACCAAATGGGCAAAGTTTCCTATTTGGTAGATCAATGCTTGGGTAAATGTAGGTCAGGACATGGGGGTAGGTGCAATAGATGTGGAGGTAGAAGGTACATAGGAAGGTTGAGTAGTACTTGGTGACTCCACAAAAGGGTGGGTTGAGCAGTATCAACCTTAAGGCCAGAAGGGTCTACCAAAGGGGTAGTGTCTAGTGGTGGCGGTTTCCTCCTCGCTACATCATGCCACAAATAATCGCTCTCAATCCTTCAAGTATCATTGGATGAGGTGGGGGTGATCGTGACATCTGACCTCTCCTGTTAAGGCACTCCTAGAGCGTCATACAACTATGTGATCAAGACAGGGAAGGGGAGAGAGGTCTGCTCTAATGAGCTCTCATCAACATCTACTCCATGATAATTCTACCAACATTTATCTCCGTCTGGTCAGTGATACTACTAACAAAAATTTATTTTGGATACTTGATTGAATAACGCTATCAAAGACACTGAATCCAGTTCTAAGAGTCAACGATCGTTAGTCAATATATAATCCAACTAAATGAGTTGGGGTCGAATCCCATAGGGAGTGGTACGTGTTTAAGATTCAATAGCAAAGTACAAATATGCTCAAGTCAATCATAGTAATAAACATTATCAAAAGAAAACATAATTCAAATTAGGGGGTGACACGAATGTCAAATAACAGTGGGGTTTTGTGATTGTAATTATCAACTACAGCAGCAACAAATAACACAAATTAACAAATATTGAGACGGGTTCTTGGGATGTGATTAGATTATAGGCTAATATAAACAAATGGGTAATTGCAACTGTTAGTAAATAGATGTAAATCAATGAATAAGCTAGACTTTAGTGGGGATAAACTTTCTCTCGAACAATTTACCCTGAATCAAGTTGATTTCTATCGAACACCAACAAGCAAGCAAATAAGAACAGCCTACGATTTAGTCCATTCACTCTCTCGAGCTAAATGTATGGAAAATGACTTAGGATTCACTCTCTCGAGCTGAACCCATGACAACCCAATACCCACAAACCATCAATTCAGTAATCTTGGTTTTAAAACCTCTCTCTCGAGCAAACCAAAAACACGAAGGTAGAACTGCATTTGCAACTACAATCCTTTAATTTTAACCACAATTACTGATTGAAATCACTTCTAAACATCATTTAGACTAACACTTAGCAATACCCATAAGCTAAATCAGCCCATAATCACAAAATCACACCCCAAGAATTGGGGTTTTAGCTACATAATAAAAATATAAAAATCGTTACCAAATTTTGTTTCAATCAACTAGGTAAGATTAATTTCATCTTTACAAAGGTCCAAATTGAAGAATCTCAAAGACCCACTTCCAATTTCTCAAAAATGGAAAACTTCAATTCTTCAAAGCTAAGGAAAATATTGTCTCAACACTCTCAGTTCAAAACTCAAAAATTACTCTAATGAATGTTCATAATAAAATTTGATACTAAACATAATGTTTGAAAATGTATTTACAGTTTCCAAATACTGCGAAGGACCATTCGGCGCAGTAAGTCGGGATCGCCGATCAACTCGGCGATCCACCCTTTGGTCAGTTCCATCGCCTTTTTTCTTTGGCCTTCAGCATCCTCAAGTTTTGTAACTTTGGGAGATCCAACACTGCATCGCGGAACCACTCGGCGACACGCCGACTGCTCCTTTCTCTCGCCAACTTGATGTTCTCCTTTCAGGGCTTGGCACACTGGAACTTTAGGTGGTCAAATGGCCACTCGGTCTTTCAGCTCAATTTGTTCCCTTTTGCAAATTAGTGTCCATGCTTTGTTCCTCAATCCAAATACCTAGAAATTACGTGTTTTACATCAGTTATTGGCACAAAACAAGCATTTGAAGATACAAAATCTATCCAAATAAATCCCTAAATGAGTCCAAATCGTGGACTCATCAACACCCCCAACTTAAACGTTTGCTTGTCCTTAAGTAAAACTCAAGTTCAACAGTTCAAAAAGGATGTCTGAAATAGTGCTACACAAGACTCAATCATGAATGCACACAAAAAGACTCAACTTACTCATGCAAGAATCAATTGTGCACTCAAAGATTCAAGTTGTGACTCACCATTATCAAAGATTCTCAGGTTCACAATACTTGCTTCAAATGCAAGTTCAAGTTCAACAAAGGTACTCAAATGCCCTCACACAAAGAATGATTCTATATTCACACACAATGGTTCAACAATTTATAGCTCCAGAATCACCATCAACACTCACACTCACAAAGATGAACACATGCATGACTCCACCCATAGGTTTGCCCTTATTTTCTAACCAACACTTGTTTAAGCTCACTTAAGATAAAAAAGGTCTTTTCAAGGCTTGTGACGGGCTGAGTGTAAATGCATGATTATTTAGGTTCAGTGGCTTCTATCCTCATGAAATGTGGTATGAACAACACTTTCTTTCCTTTTCTTCATCATTTTCATTCATTCTCACAAGTCACCCATTATTCACTTTCCATGAAATACCAGACACCCCATTTTCTTTTGGAGCTTTACCTCAAACTTTTTCATTCTTTTTTCTTTTTCTTTTTCATTTTTCTCTTTTTTTTGTATGGAGGGGTTTCATCTTTTTCAAAATCATGGGTCAAATGGGACTTCTTTGCATTTCTTGATTTACCTTCTCTTTTCACCACACCCCAACTTAGGCTTTTGGCCTAAGTTGTCTATTCAAACAAATCACATCTCATGAGGATTAATGGTGAAGGGATAAAAAAAGGTCACAATTTCATCAAGTTTCATCCAAGGAAAGGCTAAGGCTCAAAAGGCGTTCAAGCGAAGTTCACACACTCACAAGGTAGGCCAAAAAAGAGGTATAATGTCAAATTGTTTCACTCTTTAAAAATTGTTGCCTAAGATCATTTCAAGAGCTTGCATCACTTAGTCAACCGGACCAACGGGACAAATTCTAGGTGTCATCACTAATGGTTCACGGTAAGCTCATCACACAAGGCATTGACACCAATGTCAAACAAGACTTCACACTTTCACTAGTGTGAAGTGTTCATCACAAGAGACTCAATTTGATAACCGGCTAGTCACAACGAGATGCAAAAAGTTCACATATTGCCTATGCAACTTCATTTGGCCTCATTGTAGCCGCACATTCATTTTTGTTCGATTATGAGCACTATTCAAGTCATCGGTATTGATTAAGATCGATACTCAACTTTGCAAGAGAACAACCACATTCAAACACAATCAAGAGGTGGCACAAAATTTTCAAAAAGGGTCAAAAATCATGTACATTCAAAATAAGGAGCCATAAGCTCAAACATCCACAAAATACAGTGCCAAAACACAATTTATAGCACAAAACTCAGTATATGAACAGAGCAATAATCACAAAAGGTGGGATCACCCCACCACAAAACAAAAGCAATTTGTCCTCAAATGCAAGAAAATATCCAGAAAGTCAATAAAAATAAGAGAGAGAGGGAGGTAAAGAAAATTCCTATCTAAACAGTAGCTCCATCGGTTGGGGCATCAGTGCCCGGTGTAACACTCTGAACCTGGGTCTCAGTACCCGAAGTCACATCAATAGTACCACCAGCTCCACCAGGGTCAGCCAATGGCATATCTGCCAAAGAAGTCTGCACAACTGTATCTATCATGGCCTCCTCAGTCCCTGTAAGTCCCTCGTAAGAAACCTCCTCACCAACACTAAGAATCTGTTCATCCGTTTTCGCCTCAGACTCGGATCAACTATCTCCTCAACTCGAACATCATCTCCGGTGGTTGCCGGAGGCATATTAGGATCAACTGGTACATCTGGGATCTCTACCATCCCAAAAATCATAGATATGTCGGTGGACTTTAGCTGGTCCACTTCTCTCCTCAGCACAACAATAATGTCCTTTAGAGTCGTCACCTCCTCAGTGGCCCTTTGCCCACGCTCGCACATCGCTATCCTAGACGTAAGGGTATCAATAGTAGCACTCAAGGGTGTCATAGCGTCAACAACGACTGTCTTAATCATGCTCTGAATGGAGGCCTCAAATCTAGCGGCATGATGATCAGCAAAATGGGCTAGCTTCCCCATCCATTGTAATGTAGCCTGAGTGAGCTGGGGCCGGGAGGTAGCAGTAGAAGTACTCGATCTGGGAGGAAAGGGAGCTACAGAAGAACTGGGAGTAACAGAAGGGGCAGCACTATATGTACCTGAAGGTCCAGGGGCCAAAATAGGCAATACTGCCTCTACAGGTAGTGTTTGAATATCCACAATCGGGGAAGTATACACCAGGGCTGCCTTCTTCTTCTCTGCTTCATACTTCAAATACTCCGTGTCACACCCCGAGAGCACCCCTTAGGCGTAACACGGCGTACTTAACCCCGAAGGGGTCTTAAGAAAGCCCTTAGCATATCCGTCATTGCATATAGACATTGAATAATGCAGAATTTAAAAACTTTTCAACATCAATGTCATAGTGTCTCATAATAGAAAATAGTAAGTAGAATGTCTAGATATCATCATCTCAATGAAACCATCTAAGTACACATAAGAATCTCGAATAGGGACCATAGCCCTTTACAATAGAATTGTCTCAAAATAACAAGTACATAGGAAGTCTAATAGTCTATTACAATATAAGGAACATAAATGTCATAGTGTGTCCTCGAAACTTGAGGACATACCAAAAAGACTTGGAGAAGTCTAAATCCAAGCTTGAGTCTATTAGTAGCACAATATATTCTCGAACCTACACTTAGTAGAAAAAGGAAGAAATATGGGTTACCACAATCAATTGTACTAAGTATGGAAGCCATGCAATTAAAACCATTTAAATCATGCAAAAAAGGACCTTTAGTTGAAAACATGCTATTTCAAGTTAGAAGCCATAATGCATATTCAAAGAACATTTAGCCAATCCACATTACAAGGTAAAAGACATTCATGATGATAACAAAAAGCCATAACCCATACCTTACATATTTGAATTACATTTATATCATACCATCATAAGACACCAACCGTGACCCCCTTTCAAGTTCACTTGTGCAATGTACATATGAAGTCCGATACTCCCATATATACTAAGTAAATCTATCAAGAAGACACAAGTATAGTCACATACATAATAAACATCATAATAGGTGAAACCAACCTTAACATAATTCATACCTTACCATATATGAAGGACTCACAAAGAACTCCTCAAAGAACTCACTTGTGCAATGCATAGGTAAAGTCCCATGCCCTCACCTATACTAATTAGTATCCCTCAAGTAGTAATAGTTAGAGTTCATAAGTCATTTACATAAGTCGTATTCATACATTAGATCATCTTCTTAAAACATAGGGATATTAGCAATAACCGACATAGACCGTGTGAGCTTGATGGAATCCGGTGTTCTACTCCCACACTGAAAAAAGAGTGTTCCACTTGCCAAGGTAGAACTTAACATAATAGCATCTAGGTGGATCCACTAGCTAATACATATGTGGGCAAACATAGTTATGGAACAAGGAGATTGCTACTAGAAACCCGGACTTATTAAACGTAAAAGGTTTCTATCTCATGAGATAACATATATATTGGGAACTCGGACTTGCTAAACGTAAAAGGAACCCACAAGGGAAGCCGGACTTGCTAAACTTAAACACTTTCATGTCATATTCATGTTCACTTGGTGCTAAGCACAATTCCCTTTTAAAGTAGTATTAGGGCTTTACTTACACATTAATTCAATAAGGAGTGCATTAGGGATTCAACCCATCATTCATCATACAGCTCACAAGTTCTAACATGATAATAACCTTTCATTGTAGAACCGTCAACATATAATAATGTTCATTCATAACATAGTCATATAGTGTTCATGAGGTTTACCTTCTATTCATCATACCAACACTGTCATAATCATAGCTTAACATTCATGTTCGTATCATAGCATACTTGTGAACACTTGGGGTTGTATGGAAGAGGAAACATAACTCACTCACTACAATTCATAATCAAGTAGCATCTCCACCATAAGTGGATCAACAATTCAATATACATCAATTTGACAATCTTCATTCATAACCTTCAAGGATCACATCAAGATTCAACCCTAACTCATTGGTAATCATTCGTCATATAGAGCAACATCATAGTACCATAAGGAATTCCACAATTACATATTAGATTCTCATCCTTCATTCACCATTAAAGTAATACTAGGGTTTAAAGTAAGAAAGCAGAGGAATTCATGGGTCTTGTGGTGATTTGTTCAAAAAAAAAAAACAACACTACATTAATTCATCCACAAACCGTAATATATAACCATAATTAATAATTATAAATCAAAGAAAACATATTTGGAAAGTGACCCACGAAATTGAGAGAAAACCTAGAATTTTGGGGAACCTTGTAATCATATTTTTGAGAGGGCCTCTTGGGGAAAAGATCCCAAGAGTGAAAAGCAACCATACCTTAGTTGATTCCTTGAGAATCAATGGAGAAAATCCAAGAAATTTGGTAAGAAACCTTGAAATCCTAGCTCCAATGCAATCTTCCTCTTGTAGAGTCTTTAGAGAGAAAGTTTAGAGAGAAGTGGGTTTTGATTTTTGTGATTTGGAGTTATAAGGTAGAAGACTTGTTATTACTTAATAATACCCTAAAGTACCTAATATAACTATTTAAAACCGTTTTTAACCCTTAAGCAAATATTTAGTAAATTACTAAACTACCCCACTTAAACCGTGTGGAGGAAATGAGCTCGAGCGCCATCTATGAGTCCTCGCCCACGGGGAGTGGATTGAACCACGGTCCATGCTGGCCACTCGTGGTTTGGTACTGAGAGGGTGCGGACAAGGGTCTTGGCGAGGAGACTAAGTCTCAACTCACGAGATCCTTCCACAGAGTGTGAGTCGGCATGCTCGTGGTTAGGGACTGAGGGGGTTGATTTGGAGGCCACTTGGAGGATTCTAAATGTGGACTCACGACTCCCTTTCATGGGGCGTGAGTCAATCTATGCCTCGTAGTTTGCCCTTCATGAGTCCAACATTTTTTTGGACAACTTTTTTTTTTTTTTTTGGTTCCAAGTTTTGGTACTTCTCAAGGACCCCTTGGGTGATCCTTGGGGAGTCATACCCGGACTTTTAGACCCTAAACATGAAATCTTACATTTTAAACCCTTTTATTCAAACTTTAGTCCACCTACGACACTCTAAAGTCAAGTCACAAGACCTAGCACCTCACTAGTTCAATGCACTAGTTTTTGGACGTCGTAGTCGTTTCTTGATGTTTAAGCACTAACACTTTCTTACCAAATTAGTTACATTAGATTAAGTCTTTGAAACATCATTTCTACTCTCATTAAGTCATTAGTGATCATTTAGGCTCTAGCTTAGGTCGTTAGATTTCTGGAGTGTTACAATCCCCCTTAGGAACATTCGTCCTCGAATGCCACTTTAATCACTCCTAAGGGAACAAAGACTCAAGACTAGCAGCAAAACAACAACACATATCAATCACATACCCATTTCATAGGAGAAAACATCTTCTCCACATCATAAGCTCAATGCAACACAAGCAAAGAAACTATAACCCAAACATTTCATTATGCACCAAAATTACCGTTTCATATAATCATAAGAGGAACTACCTTCTCCAACACAAACCAGATCATCATAGCAATATTAAGCCTTCACGCTACTTCATCACCACATAACCAAACATGTTCATCGACTTATCTCATGAGGTCACATATGTCAACATCATAATCAAATGCACTACCACATGAGATTTAACATATCTTTTCATTACACACAATTAAACATGCTCATCAATTACCTCATAAGTCAAATTATGCAATCATCATACTAAAGCAATTCAACAAGAGGGACATATAATTCATGAGAGACTCAATTAAGTACTTCATGCTTTCTCACATGGACATACACCATATAAGAAGAAAGCATGGCAAAAGATCATACCACAAACATAACTCCTAATTCATTACAAACTCAAGAGAAACTACTTACCCTAAGTTTGAATAGGAGTAGCAAGAAAGAGATGAGGATAACGGGACTTCATATCAGCCTCGGCCTCCCATGTAGCACTCTCCACTAGATTATTCCGCCATAGAACCTTAACGGAAGCTACTTCTTTATTCCTCAACCTCTTCACTTGCCTTGTCTAGGATCTCAACCGGAACCTCTTCATCAGAAAGGTTCTCATCAACACCCAAACCCTTTAAAGGAAGTGTGGATATCGGATCGCCTATACACTTTTGAGCATAGAGACATGGAATACCGGGTGAACCAGAGCCAACTCATTAGGCAAGTTCAATTCATAAGCAACATTTCCAACTCTCTTTAAAATCTCATAAGGCCCCACATACCGGGGACTAAGCTTCCCGTTTTCACCAAACCTCATTACCCCTTTCATGGGCGAGATCTTCAAGTAGACCCAATCACCAACCTCAAATTCAAGATCCCTCTTTCTATTGTCGGCATAAGACTTTTGCCGACTTTGAGCTATTTTCAACCTATCTCTTATAAATCGAACCTTTTTAATAGCCTCATAAACCACCTCGGGACCAAGAACAGAAAATTCACCTACTTTAAACCAACAAACCGGAGATCTACACCTCCTACCATAAAGTGCTTCAAACGGAGCCATGGCAATACTTGAATGGTAACTATTGTTGTAGGCAAATTCAATCAAGGGAAGGTGACCGTTCCAATTACCTTTGAAATCAATCACACATGCTCTCAACATGTCTTGCAAGGTTTGAATGGTCCTTTCCACTTGACCATCCATTTGAGGGTGAAATGCGGTTCTAAGCTTTACTTTAGTACCTAGCCCATTTTGGAATGCCTTCCAAAAGTGCGAAGTAAATTGAGTACCTCTATCCGAAATGATAGATAAAGGAACTCCATGTAACCTCACCACTTCCCTAAGGTATAACTTAGCGTAGTCTTCCGCCGAATAATAAACCTTGATGGGAAGGAAATGGGCTGATTTAGTCATCCTATCAACAATGACCCAAATAGAATCATGTTACTTTCGAGTACAAGGCAAACCTATCACAAAGTCCATATTGACATCCTCCCACTTCCAAGTGTGAATACTAATATCTTGAGATAGACCTCCCAATCTTTGATGCTTGGCTTTGACTTGTTGGTAATTTGGGCATTTTGCCACAAAGCTTGCTATATCCTCTTTCATTCCGTTCCACCAGTATATCTCTCATAGGTCACGATACATTTTGGTGGCTCTTGGATAGATAGAATATAGAGAACCGTGAGCCTCTTCCAAAATTCTCTCCCTTAAGTAATCCACATCCGGAACACACAATCTTTCTTGGTACCTAAACACCACATCTCCCCCTTGGGAGAAAGCCTCCACGGACTTATTAAGAACCAACTCTTTCAATTCCATCAACGTAGTATCTAAGTGTGCTTGGACTTAACCTCAACCACAAGTGATGACTCGGAACAATGATGAACCATAAACCCACCCTTGGAGGAATCCCTTAGTTGGACACCTAATCGGGCCAACCTATGAACCTCCCAAACTAACTCCTTCTTCTCATCCTCTATGTGAGCAACACTACCCATGGAAACTCTACTTAACGCATCCACAACCACATTTGCCTTTTCGGGGTGGTATAGGACACTCATATGATAGTCCTTTAAAAGTTCCACCACCTCCTTTGTCGGAGATTCAACTCTTTTTGGCTAAAAACATATTGAAGACTTTTGTGGTCGGTAAACACATCTATATGTACCCCATAGAGATAGTGTCTCAAAATCTTCAAAGCAAACACTACCGCCGCTAGTTTGAGATCGTGGGTTGGATAGTTCTTTTCATGAATCTTCAATTGTCTAGAAACATAAGCAATTACTTTACCATGTTGCATAAGGACACACCCCAACCCTACTCTTGAAGCATCACAATATACTACAAACCCTTCGGTACCCTCCGGTAAGGTCAATACCGGGGCGGAGGTAAGCTTATCTTTCAACAATTGAAAACTCCTTTCACAAGACTCCGACCAATCAAATTTAACCTTCTTTTAGGTCAAACCCGGTAATGGGGAAGCAATTGAGGAGAAACCCTCAACAAACCTTCTATAGTAACCGACTAATCCCAAAAAGCTTCTAATGTCGGTAAGGCTTAAGGGTCTAGGCCATTTATTAACCGCCTCCATTTTTTTGGATCTACTTCAATTCCCTCACTTGACACTATATGTCCAAGAAACGCAATCGATCTCAACCAAAATTCACATTTGCTAAACTTAGCATACAACCGTTGGTCCTTGAGAACTTGCAACACCATCCTCAAATGTTCCAGGTGGTCATTCTCACTCTTAGAATATATCAAAATGTCATCAATGAAGACAATCACGAATGAGTCAAGATATTGTCTAAACACCCTATTCATAAGGTTCATGAATGCTGCCGAGGAATTTGTGAGACCAAAGGACATTACTAGGAACTCAAAATGACCATATCTTGTTCGAAATACCGTTTTAGGAACATCAACACCTTTCACCCTAAGTTGGTGATAACCTAACCTAAAGTCGATCTTCGAAAAGTAGCTCTCCCCTTGGAGTTGGTCAAATAAATCATCAATCCTAGGGAGTGCATACTTATTCTTCATTGTGACCTTGTTCAATTGTCGGTAATCAATACACATCATAAGCGACCCATCTTTCTTCTTCACAAACAAAACCGACGCACCGCATGGTGAAATGCTTGGTTGAATAAAACCCTTATCTAGCTAATCTTTAAGTTGTGCCTTCAGTTCCTTCAATTCGTCCGGGGCCATCCAGTAAGGAGGAATTGATATCGGTTGTATTTTTGGCAAGAGATCTATGCCGAAGTCAATTTCCCATTTGGGAGGGATTTCGGGAAATTCATTAGGAAAGACTTCCGGAAACTCCCTTACTGTGGGGACCGACTCTAATGGAGGAGTCTCGGGTCCTTAACTATCACAACATGATAGATACAACCCTTAGAAATCATTTTACAAGCCTTTAGACATGAGATGATTCGACCTCTAGGAGTCAAGTTTCCTCCCTTCCATTCTACAATGGGTTCATTAGGAAATTGAAACTTCAAAACTCGGGTTCTACAATCTATGGAAGCAAAACAAGCATGAAACCAATCCATCCCCAATATGACATCAAAGTGCAACATTTCAAGTTCTATTAAATCAACCAATGTGACTCTATTGGACAATGAAATGGGAAAACCCTTATATACTCTTTTAGCTATCACTGAATCACCTACAGGGGTAGACACGAAAAAAGGGTCTTTTAGGGTTTCAGGGAGCACATCAAATTTCATAGCCACTAAAGGAGTAACAAAAGATAAAGTGGCACCCAGGTCTAAAAATGCATAAAAATTAATTGAAAATACTTGCAACATATCGGTAACAACATCCGGGGAGCTCTCTTGATCACCTCGGGATTGGAGAGCATAGAAACGATTCTTCTTAGGAGCATCAGAGTTAGACCCACTTGATTGAGATTGCTTATTCTCCCTCCCTTGAACCTTCAACATAGGGAAATCTCTCATCATATGACCATTCTTCCCACAACTAAAGCAATTGTCCGTGCCAACTAGGCACTTGCCTTGATGCTTCTTGCCACACTTTTCACAATTAGGTTTTTCAACATAAGAACCACTACCTTTTCCTCCTTGTGGTCTAGGGGTAGACACCCTACCTTTGTTGGGCCTAGGAGTATTGAAAGGACTTTGGTTGGGAAACCTCTTCTTAAACCTTGGTTCACCTTGACCTGCAAACTTACCCTTAGATGCATTTCCCTCATCCGCCCTTGGCCTCTTTACCTCTCTATTCCTCTTCTTAAGCCTTGACTCTTCCACTTGTAGAGCATCTGATCAACCTAGAGATATCCATGTTGTCATGGAGCATTGCCGCTCGACACTCTTTTTCATTAGCATCGGACACATCGGTGACAAAATGACTCATTCATCTCTCGGATTAGAAACCAAAGAGGGAGGAGCATATTTGGACAACTTCGTGAATTTCAAGGAGTATTCTTGGACACTCATACCTCCTTGGCGAAGTTTGATGAATTCCTCAACTCTAACTTCTCTTTTCTCACGAGGGAAAAATCGATCAAGGAAAGCTTTATTGAATACCTCCCAAGTTATGGGACCTACCCTTAAAGGCCTATTGTCATTTCATTGAGTGTACCTTACTTGGGCCACACCTTTTAATTGATACCCGGCCAACTCGGCCTTCTCATTAGAAGAAACTCCCATAGCCTTCATAATCTTATAAACCTCCTCCAAGAACTCTTGTGGGTCTTCATTCACCTTGGAACCCAAGAAGATAAGAGGGTTCATCCTAGTAAAGTCTCTCAACCGTGAGGCCATGGTACTCACATTGGTCTCCACCTGGGGTCTAGCTTCCTGGTTAGCTTGTGCCGTCATGAGTTGAGTCAAAGTATGAAGAGCCGCCCTTATCTCCACAATAGCCATAACCCCTTCATCAATAGGAGCTTGAGGATTTTGAAGAACAGGAGGGGGAACCTCCTCATTCACATTTTCCTCTCCGGCCCTCCTAGCATTAATCCTTCTTGTATTCATTGCCTATAAGCACAAGAAAAGGATTAGAAGGAAAGTCTTAATAGAACTAAGATTCTTGAGGCACGACCAATGAGTTATCAAGAAGTGAAAATTCCTAAGCATCTTATAGCCTCTCATTCATAAATGTGGCACGCTTCACACATATGAACAAGACCTTACTCAACGTGGTTTCATAAGACATCAACCCTAATATTATCCATTTAACCTTATGCTCTGATACCAAGTTTGTCACGCCCCGAGAGCACCCCCTAGGCATAACACGACGTACTTGACCCCGAAGGGGCCTTATTCAAGCCCTTAGCATATTCGTCATTGCATATAGACATTGAATAATGCGGAATATAAAAAACTTTTCAACATCAATGTCAAAGTGTCTCATAATAGAAAATAGAAAGTAGAATGTCTAGACATCATCATCTCAATGAAACCATCTAAGTACACATAAGAATCTCGAATAGGAACCATAACTCTTTACAATAGAATTGTCTCAAAATGACAAGTACATAGGAAGTCTAATAGTCTATTACAATATAAGGAACATAAATGTCATAGTGTGTGTGTCCTCGAAACTTGAGGACATACCAAAAAGTCTTGGAGAAGTCTAAATCCAAGCTTGAGTCTCTTAGTAGCACAATCACTTCCCGGAACCTACACTTAGTAGAAAAAGAAAGAAATATGGGTTAGCACAATCAATTGTACTAAGTATGGAAGCCATGCAAATAAAACCATTTAAATCATGCAAAAAATGACCTTTAGTTGAAAACATGCTATTTCAAGTTAGAAGCCATAATGCATATTCAAGGAACATTTAGCCAATCCACATTACAAGGTATAAGACATTCATGATCATAACAAAAAACCACAACCCATACCTTACATATTTGAATTCCATTTATATCATACCATCATAAGACTCCAACCATGACCCCCTTTCAAGTTCATTTGTGCAATGTACATATAAAGTCCCATACTCCCATATATACTAAGTAAAGCTATCAAGAAGACACAAATATAGTCACATACATAATAAACATCATAATAGGTGAAACCAACCTTAACATAATTCATACCTTACCATATATGAAGGACTCACACAAGAACTCCTCAAAGAATCCACTTGTGCAATGCATAGGTAAAGTCCCATACCCTCACCTATACTAAGTAGTATCCCTCAAGTAGTCCTAGTTAGAGTTCATAAGTCATTTACATAAGTCGTATTCATACATTAGATCATCTTTTTAAAATATAAGGATATTAGCAATAACCGGTATAGACCATGTGAGCTTCATGGAATCTGGTGTTCTACTTCCACACCGAAAAGAGAGTGTTCCATTTCCCAAGGTAGAACTTAACATAATAGCATCTAGGTGGATCCACTAGCTAATACCTATTTGGGAAAACATAGTTATGGAACAAGGAGATAACTACTAGAAACCCGGACTTGCTAAATGTAAAAGGTTTCCATCTCATGAGACAACATATATATTGGGAACCCGGACTTGCTAATCATAAAAGGAACCCATATGGGAAGTCGTACTTGCTAAACGTAAAAGCTTCCATCTCATATTCATGTTCACTCGATGCTAAGCACAATTCCCTTTTAAAGTAGTATTAGGGCTTTACTTACACATTAATTCAATAAGGAGTACATTAGGGATTCAACCCATCATTCATCATATAGCTCACAAGTTCTAACATGAGAATAACCTTTCATCGTAGAACCATCAACATGTAAAAATGTTCATTCATAACATAGGCATATAGTGTTCATGAGGTTTACCTTCTATTCATCATACCAACACTACCATAATCATATCTTAACATTCATGTTCGTATCATAGCATACTTGTGAACACTTGGGGTTGTACGGAAGAGGAAACATAACTCACTCACTACTATTTATAATCAAGTAGCACCTCCAGCATAAGTGGATCAAAATTCAATATATGAACATTCATCAATTTGACAATCTTCATTCATAACCTTCAAGGATCACATCAAGATTCAATCCTATTTCATTGGTAATCATTCATCATATAAAGCAACATCATAATACCATAAGGAATTCCACAATTACATATTAGATTATCATCCTTCATTCACCATTAATGTCATACTAGGGTTTAAAGTGATAAAAAGGGGAATTCATGGGTCTTGTGGGGATTTGTTAAAAAAAAAAACTACATTAATTCATCCACAAACCATAATATACAACCATAATTAATCATTACAAATCAAAGAAAACACATTTGGAAAGTGACCCACGAAATTGAGAGAAAACCTAGAATTTTGGGGAACCTTGAAATCATATTTTTGAGAGGGCTTCTTGGGGAAAAGATCCCAAGATTGAAAAGCAACCATACCTTAGTTGATTCCTTGAGAATCAATGGAGAAACTCCAAGCAATTTGGTAAGAAACCTTGAAACCCTAGCTCCAATGTAATCTTCCTCTTCTAGAGTCTTTAGAGAGAAAGTTTAGAGATAAGTGGGTTTTGATTTTTGTGATTTGGAGTTATAAGGTGGAAGACTAGTTATTACTTAATAATACCCTAAAGTACCTACTATAACTATTTATAACCATTTTTAACCCTTAAGCAATTAATTAGTAAATTACTAAACTACCCCTACTTAAACCGTGTGGAGGCAGTGAGCTCCTGTGCCATCCACATGTCCCCACCCACGGGGGGTGGATTGAACCACGGGCCGTGCTGGCCACTCATGGTTTGGTACTAAGAGGGTGCAGAATAGGGTCTTGGTAAGGAGCGTGAGTCGGTCTATAGACCGTACTGTATGCTCGTGGTTAGGGACTGAGGGGGTTGATTTGGAGGCCACTTGGAGGATTCTAAGTGTGGACTCACAAATCCCTTCCATGGGGCGTGAGTCAACCTACGCCTCGTGGTTTGACCCTAGTGAGTCCAACCTTTTTTTGGACAGCTTCTTCTTTCTTGTTTTGGTTCCAAGTTTGGGTACTCCTCAAGGACCCCTTGGGTGATCCTTGGGGAGTCGTACCCAAACGTTTGGACCCTAAACATGAAATCTACATTTTAAACCTTTTTATTCAAACTTTATTCCACCTACGACACTTTAAAGTCAAGTCACAAGACCTAGCACCTCACTAGTTCAATGCACTAGTTTCCGGACATCGTGGTCGTTTCTTGACGTTTAAGCACTAACACTTTCTTACCAAATTAGTTACATTAGATTAAATCTTTGAAACATCATTTCTACTCTCATTAAGTCATTAGTCATCATTTAGGTTCTAGCTTAGGTCGTTAGATTTCTGGAGTGTTATACTCCGCCTCAATCCTCCGGATGTCAGTAGAAGATATGGGAATCACTTCCACATCCTTCTTCTCATCTCTAGAAACTCGAGCCCCTCTACACAACTCGGTGATCAACACCGAAAAGGGAAGGGAAATCTGTCGCTGTTTGGCCCTCATGGCCATCTCCTGCTCAACGATTATACCCAGATTCATGTGCTCTCGTGTAATGATCGAGCCAAGACAAGCCGCCTTTGTGTGGTGTAGGACAAACTCATATTGGGATGGCATGATAGTGTTGCTGATAAAGCCAAACCAGTACCTTGTAGCTACATTTAGGTCCTTCTTTTTTATCAGAGCCCCTGCCTGAAACCACCTCGGAGTACCATCACATATGAGAGGGGCCAACCAGTTTTTCATGTTCTCCATGGACTTAGTCTTGATCTTATAGTGGTGGGCGTTTGTAATGTTGTCTGTGCACTTCATCCAATACCACATTTATGTTAGTACTATCACATAGCACTTTGTTACCCTTAACAACCACATAGTCAACTGACTTGAATTTAGCAGCCAATTTCTTCCTTTGTGGCACCAGGGCTCCGTAAGCGGTGTAGAATTCCCAGACCCAATTTGGAATATAGGCACCCCGGGGTTTTGTGAAGATCTCAAACTTTCGAGCCTTTATGGTGCGCCAGATGTCGGGGTACCTGTCTATCACCCCATAAGTATAGAGCCTCTTCTCCTCTATGATGGTCCTCAACCCCGCAGTCTTCAATATGTTCATACACCGGGGATGAGGACCCTGCACCGGTGGTGCAAGGACCATGGCCTGTGCTGGAGCGGGAGGAGTAGTAGTAGTGGCATGGGGAGTCATGATCCTAGACGGATCATTCATCTTTTTGGATCGTAGCTTTGCCCTCTGTGCTTCCACTAGCTCATCATCCTCAGAAGTTTTAGCCTGATGCTCCTGGTGCTCACCCTGACTCTCAGAAGTGGTGAGGTGAGTGGCGTAGATACTGTCACTGTTGGAGCTGGTCTCCGGTGATGCAGGTGCCTTCCCTTTTCCTTTTCCCTTCCAACTGTTGTGGGAAGTTTGGTAGCCTTATCCTTAGCCTTGGATGCAGTTGTATCCTCGTTGATTGCTATTCCCTTGGCCCTTTTGTGGGGCGGTATGTCTCTACCTGCTACTTTAGGTCTAGACATATTTGCAAAATGTTGAGGAAACTTAGAAACAATTCAAGAAAAATTTCAAAAAATAGTTGCAAATAGACTCGCCGATTTGGTAGGCGAGTAGCCTAATCACTTTGGCGAGCCAGATCAGGCTCACGAAAGGATTGGGTAAAAAATTCCTAGAAAATTTAGCATGTTAGCGATGGGTAGGGTCTTTCAATGAATTGCCGACAACATTCGGCGAGCAAGGACTAGCCCGTCGAAAGGTACAGTGCTTTTAAGGATTAGGGGCACAGAAAAAAGGTGATCAAGGAAGAGATTTGGCGAGTCGCCGAGTTCACTCGGCGCACTCAGGCTTCTCGCCAAAAATTACAAAACGTAACTCAAGATTAAGCATGATATTAAAGGCGATAGGGGGGACTTCAGCGAACGACCGAGTGGTTGGGCGAGCTCGACCCAGCTCGCCAAACGGCTCAACGTGCCTACTTTCAACCCCAACTTCCAATTTCAGCCCCACAACCCACGAAAACAAAATAAAAACATGCACTCCTCTAATTAGACTATGACCCATTACACCCATGCCCTCGGGATACTCAGACTTCTCCCGATTTGGCCAAATTTGGACATTTGATGACTTTTGCCCTTAAGAATGACGTCAACCGCTCCATCATTGGGCAAAGTATGTCATTTTGACACAAATACGGGTTACTTAGACTTCACCCGACTAAATCCAACAACCATTAAGCAACACCCCATAATTTTCATCAATTTTAAGGCACACAATATTCGGGAATTTAATAACAAAGGCATTACATGCATGATATTCAAATTAAAATAGGTGCATAGGCATACAATTACAATCATAGACGCCCAGCACAGTTCACTAAGATAAAATCAATTGCAAATGAGTAAAAATTACTAGAAGTAAATTTGGGATTCGAAAAACCAACCTTAGAAGCCGAATACGGGAAGTTGTAAATGTCACGACCCAAGCCTAGGGCCTAGACGTGACATGGCGAATGAGGAACCCGAAGGAACCCCAAACAAGCCTCTCAAACTTGTCATCACACTTCATCAGTCGCGGAAGTACATTCAACATTAATTAATGGGAAATAGGGACTAAGGCAAACCATTTCAAAATGACATCATAGAATAAGAATCAAACTCGTTTACAAAATACTTGTCCAACGCACACCTCTACATACATAGATAGGACGGGGGCCATGACATATTACCGGCTCCCCTCATAGTTAAAATACAATTGCAAGCTAAAGTCTCAAAACATAGGAGTAAGAAACATAACATAGCCCTCGAATTATTGAGGACTCACCAACAAACTCGGATAAGCGTCGTACTAGCCACGTGAATGGAGAGAAGGATCAAGAGTAGCTCCGGTCCCTACATGGTGACATCATGTAGGCAAAATATGCGTTAGTACTTGGAATGTACTAAGTATGCGGGGTGCAACACAACAATAAACAAGGACACAATCGAAATACAAGAAATAGTTTCATAGGCATTATGAATAACAATATGAGGATGCATGATCAAAGTGAAGTCAAAACATGTTTAAGTAAATCTATACTAATAGTAGATATCATATGTGTATGCATGATCCAACCAATCTATAACCCCAACTTAGGATGGGGGATGCCGTTCACACCCGGACACCCTGGTGGCAAGGTATAAACCCCTCACATGATTGATGTTGGTCACACCCCAAGCATCCTAGGTGGTGAGATATAAACCTCTCACATGGTTGATGTTGGTCACACCCCAAGCATCCTAGGTGGTGAGATATAAACCTCTCACATGGTTGATGTTGGTCACACCCCAAGCATCCTAGGTGGTGAGATATAAACCTCTCACATGGTTGATGTTGGTCACACCCCAAGCATTCTAGGTGGTGAGATATAAACCTCTCACATAGTTGTCCGGTTCTTTTCCCCCGGACCGGGCATGGTCATGCAACACTTTATATAGGAAATTCTCATTAGGCTCTAATGCAATCTCACGTATGGAATGAACATATACACAAGCTTAGTTTGTCATCAACACATCTTTGGAGTTCCATACATCTCATAACTCAAGCTTTAAAACATCAATTTATCAATTCTCCATAGTTGGACATTTTGTCAAACACCTTGAAGGCATGTAATGGAATCAAAGAGCATGGGAAATAGGGTAGTAATTATGCAGCCAAACCAATGAACAACCTACAACACCTTTTTAACACCCACAATACCACATGAAAATCTCCACATCCATTCCAAATTTAGGTTCAAGTTCTAGGGTCACAACATGCTCAAAACAATCACTTTTCATGTTTAAAATTCAATGTGTAGGAAATTATTACAAAGAACAAGACTAATATATGAATCTTAACTTAAACCATGAATTAGTGAGTAGAATAGAGTCTAGGCACTATGGGTGGAAGGACCCATGAGTTCAACACCACATACCTTGAGTTCTTATGAAGGTCTTGAGAGTGTCTTCAATGGAAGCTTGCAACTTGGAACAAGAGTCTCTTCAATCTTGAGGAAGGTTTTGGATTAGGGTTCTTGAGAGAACTTGAGAGAAAATGTGTCTAAGTATGGGAGAGGTGTTTTGGAAATGTTTTAGAGATGAAATTTGAACTAATGCTATATAGGAAATAACATATGCCCTTTGGAAGAAAATCGTCCAACACTTAGAAAAAAAAATGGGGCGGGTGAACAGTAAAATTAGCTACTGGAAATTGTCTTTTTCTGCCGGACAGATTTTACGAAAATGGGCATAACTTCTTCGTCCGAACTCCGAATGAGGTGAAACGAAGTGCGTTAGATAGATAACTCAAAGGGATTTCCATGGATATATTATTAACCACCAAATAATTTGTGTGCTAGGAGATATGACCCTCCAAAGTAGACCCTCGAAAAAGGCTTCACTTGGAAATTTTGGATTTTGATACGGTTGCTCTAAAATTTGGGTTAGACCCATTTCCCACTCAATTTGACCCCCTAAACAAGAATATGAAGTCGGATTTTCGAAAAACGAAACGGATTTTGAGATATATGGAAATTACAATTATAGGTGTTTCCGAAGCACATTTTCGGGCATTTTTGGGGTCGTTTCAGTAAAGCTAGGCGGCAACGAATCAAACTCCGAACACACAGATGAAGACTACTACGAATCTAAAATGCAAATATACGGAAAATATTGTGCGGGTGTGAGTTTGGGAAGTTTAAAAGTGAGGGAAAGTGAAAGAGTTTGAAAATTTAAACCTTTGGCCTTTAAAAACTGTCCAGTTCTCGCCCATTCAGGGACATAAGTTTTGCTAGCCGAGTGGGAACTTACCTCGCCGAGTTTTACAGGACCTCTAGTTAATGTGAAGGTCCAAACGGTGGACTAAATCCTGATCGCCGACCTGGTTGGTGATCCGCTAATCAGCTCCTGGGATCGCCGAGTTTTACCGACTCCAATTTCAAAATGTCTTGAGTCCAATGGCGGTCCAAGTTGGGCTCGCCGACATCTTCAGCGAGTCGCCGACTGGTCTTTTAGGTCGTCAACCTGCACTTTTCAAACACCTTCTACACTTTGACCCGCACAATCAACACACCATTATTTCAAACTCAAAAATAAAGAAAATAAAACTTGGGTTGTTTCCCAAGCAGCGCCTTAGTTAACGTCATGACACGATGCAAGTCCACCCTCAAACCTTATTCTTGGGGTTGTCCATAGTATCACTAGGCAAGCCCCCTTGATTTCTCGGGTTTAGATGAGAGGAGATATGACCCATTTGGGTCTCCAACTACTTGATCGAGACGGAATGAGAGGTAACCGTCTAGCTAAGGGTCGACACATCTTCCTTCATTTCTTTCAAAATCTTGTTTGACCCCTCAACTTTGTTGAGGATATGAGAAAGCATATCCTCCGACCGACCTCCCTCAGAATCCTTTGACTTTTGGCGCTCATGGGAGGAACATATCTATCCTTCTCCCCGTTTCTCTCTTTCCAAGTGGCATTACGATCCCTCCACTCTCTATCACGATCCTTCCAACTTTCATCCCTGTTCCAACCTTGGTTACCACCCTGCCTCGGGTAGTTTGAACGAGAACCACCACCTTGGTTTGATTAGAAATTCACCTCTTGATTGTACAAAGCCTTAAACTTGGCCTCATCAGGATTAGCACACCCGACACCCACAACATTGATGCTTCGAGCACCAGCTCCCATGACATTTTTGGACAAAATGTCAAGTTGTGTCATGATCTTGGCAATGTTCTGGCCCCTCTCTTGGTCTTTCTCTAGATGCTCCTTGGTCAATTTAAACGTGAGAGAGGAGACCTGATCTTCTCGAGTGTACCAAGCACAATTAATTGTGGTCATACCATCCAAAAGCTGGGTTGCAATAACATAAGGTTGTTGCATCAAACCTCCTGGCGAAAGTTGGTTAGCTACCCCCCTGTTCACCGAATCAAGACTTCGGTAAAAATATTTCAGCGAAACGTTGTCGGGAAAACCATGAGTTGGGCATTGCAGCACCAACTTGTTGAATCGAAGCCAAGTCTCATCAATTGACTCACCTTCCAAACACTTAAAGCTCTAAATGCTGTCCCAAAGAGTCATCATCTTCGAAGGATGGAAAAATCACACTTGAAATGCGGTGACAAGCTCTTCCCATGAAGTGATTGATTCTCGTGGCAATTCAGCCAGCCACTTACACGCTTCCCTCATTAGAGAAAACGGGAACAACCTTAACCAGACCGACTCTAGAGATATGTTCTTGAAAGAGAACGACCCACAAACATCCACAGAGTTTATAATATGCTTATGGGGGATCCTCATTAGCCAAAACACCGAACAACCCCTTCATTGCAAGAGCTGCAACATGGTACTTCTAATATGGAATACAACGTACCCTTCCGCCGGAGGCAAGCGAATGACACCAATTCCACACATTAGATGGGGGTCATTAGCATTAGGCTCATTGACATCGTTGAGGTTTTTGATGTCATCTTGGTGACCTACTTGGCTACCATTGCTTCCGTTCACACTCATACTTCCTATTTTCAAATAAAAACAAGCAAACCAAAACTAAAAGTAAGTAAGTTCAACTATAACTAACAAGAACAAAATTCAACTTAACTAAAGAATCTTAACCAACACCACTCCACGGCAGCGACGCCATTTTGATTGAATAACACTATCAAATTCACTTAATCCAGTTCTAAGAGTCAACGGTCGTTAGTAACTATATAACCCAACTAAATGAGTTGGGGTCGAATCCCACAAGGAGTGGTACGTGCTTAAGATTCAATAGAAAAGTATGAATATGCTCAAGTCAATCATAGGAATAAACATTATCGAAAGAAAACATAATTCAAATTAGGGGTGACACGAATGTCAAATAACAACGGGGTTTTGCGATTGTAATTATCAACTACAGCAGCAACAAATAACACGAATTCACAAATATTGAGACAGGTTCTTCGGATATGATTAGATTATAGGCTAATATAGACAAATGGGTAATTGCAATTGTTAGTAAATAGCTGTAAATCAGTGAATAAGATAGACTTTACTGGGGATAAACTTTCTCTAGAACAATTTACCCCAAATCAAGTTGATTTCTCCCGAACACCAACAAGTGAGAAAATAAGAACAACCTACTTTTTAGTCCATTTAGTCTCTCGAGTTGAATGTGTTGAAATGGACTTAGGATTCCGGCTCCCCTGATATCAAGTCACCAACTTCCTTGACCTTCCAGCAATAGGCAGGTGTCAGCCCTCATACATGGTCTTACAACTTTGCGGAGACCTGTATTTGTGGTAAACAGTCACCCGGGCCTGGTCACTGCGACCCCCTTTGTGAGGAGCGACCCCTTCTCCCGAAGTTACGGGGCTATTTTGCCGAGTTCCTTAGAGATTGTTGTCTCGCGCCCCTAGGTATTCTCTTCCTACCTACCTGTGTTGGTTTCGAGTATAGGTACCCTCTTGCTTAACATCGTTCAAGCTTTTCCTGGGAGTATGGCATGGGTTACTTCAGCGCCGTAGCGCCTGGTATTCGAAGATTGGCTCAAGGCATTTTCTCTACCCCTTCTTACCTTGAAAAAGCAGGGACACCTTACGTTCTTGAACCGATAACCATCTTTCGACTAACCTAGCCTCTTCCGTCGCTCGGGGCTAACAAGGGGTAGTACAAGAATATTCACCTGTTGTCCATCGACTATGCCATTTGACCTGATCTTAGGCCCTGACTCACCCTCCGTGGACGAACCTTCTGGAGGAACCCTTAGGTTTTTACGGCATTGGATTCTAACCAATGTTTGCGTTATTCATGCCGACATTCTCGCTTCCGCTTCGTCCACCACCGCTTGCGTGGAGGGTTCTCTCTATGACGGAACGCTCCCCTATCGATGTATTTTTACATTCCACAGCTTCGGTACACCGCTTGGCCCCGTTCATCTTCGGCGCAAGAACGCTTGATCAATGTGCTATTACGCACTCTTTCAAGGGTGGCTATAACATAAGGATGTTGCATCAAATCTCCCGGTGAAACTTCGTCAGCTACCCCCTTGTTCACCGAATCAAGACTTCGGTAAAAATATTTCAGCAAAACATTGTTGGGAAAACCATGAGCTGGGCATTGCAACACCAACTTGTTGAATCACAGCCAAGTCTCATGAATTGACTCACCTTCCAAACACTTAAAGCTCTAAATGCTATCCTAAAGAGTCATCATCTTCGAAGGATGGAAAAATCACACTTGAAATGCGGTGACAAGCTCTTCCCATGAAGTGGTTGATTCTCGTGACAATTCAGCCAGCCACTTACACGCTTACCTCATTGGAGAAAACGGGAACAACCTCAACCAGACCGACTCTTGAGATATGTTCTTGAAGGAGAACGACCCGCAAACATCCACAAAGTTTCTAATATTCTTATGGGGATCCTCATGAGCCAAACCATCGAACAACCCGTTCAATTGCAAGAATTCAACATGGTACTTCTAATATGGATTACAACGTTCACTTCCGCCGGAGGCAAGCGAATGACACCAATTCCACACATTAGATGGGGGTCATTAGCATTAGGCTCATTGACATCGTTGAGGTTTTTGATGTCATCTTGGTGGCCTACTTGGCTACCATTGCTTCCGTTCACACTCATACTTCCTATTTTAAAACAAAAACAAGCAAACCAATACTAAAAGTAAGTAAGTTCAACTATAACTAACAAGAACAAAATTCAACTTAACTAAAGAATCTTAACCAACACTACTCCACGGGAGCGGCGCCATTTTGATTGAATAACGCAATCAAATTCACTTAATCCAGTTGTAAGAGTCAACGATCGTTAGTAACTATATAACCCAACTAAATGAGTTGGGGTCGAATCCCACAGGGAGTGGTACATGCTTAAGATTCAACAGAAAAGTATGAATATGCTCAAGTCAATCATAGGAATAAACATTATCGAAAGGAAACATAATTCAAATTAGGGGGTGATACGAATGTCAAATAACAACGGGGTTTTGCGATTGTAATTATCAACTACAC
>NW_026020177.1:1878013-1881661 GCF_900185275.1 Solanum verrucosum
CAGTCGCCCGGACCTTGTCACTGCGACCTCCTTTGTGAGGAGGCACCTCTTCTCCCGAAGTTACGGGGCTATTTTGCCGAGTTCCTTAGAGAGAGTTGTCTCGCGCCCCTAGGTATTCTCTACCTACCCACCTGTGTTGGTTTCGGGTACAGGTACCCTCTTGCTTAACATCGCTCGATCTTTTCCTAGGAGTATGGCATGGGTTACTTCAGCGTTGTAGCGCCTGGTATTCGAACATTGGCTCGAGGCAATTTCTTTACCCCTTCTTACCCTGAAAAAGCAGGGACAACTTACGTTCTTGAACCGATAACCATCTTTCAGCTAACCTAGCCTCTTCCGTCCCTCGGGACTAACAAGGGGTACTATGGGAATATTCACCTGTTGCCCATCGACTATGACATTCGACCTGATCTTAGGTCCTAACTCACCCTCCGTGGACGAACCTTGTGGAGGAACCCTTAGGTTTTCGGGGTATTGGATTCTCACCAATGTTTGCGTTACTCAAGCCGACATTCTCGCTTCCGCTTCGTCCACCACCGCTCGCGCGGAGGCTTCTCTCTAAGGCGGAACGCTCTCCTACCAATGTATTTTTACATCCCATAGCTTCGGTAGACCGCTTAGCCCTGTTCATCTTTGGCGCAAGAGCGCTCGATCAATGAGCTATTACGCACTCTTTCAAGGGTGGCTGCTTCTAGGCAAACCTCCTGGCTGTCTCTGAACTCTCTCGAGCTGAACCCATGACAGCCCAATACCCAAAAACCATCAATTCAGTAATCTTGGTTTTAAAAACTCTCTCTCGAGCAAGCTAAAAACATGAAGGTAAAATTGCATTTGCAACTACAATCCTTTAATTTTAACCACAATTCCTGATTGAAATCACTTCTAAACAACATTTAAACTAACAATTAACAATACCCATAAGCTAAATCTGCCCATAATCACATAATCATACCCTAAGAAGATAGAAATCGTTACCAAATTGTGTTTCCATCAACTGGATTAGATTAATTCTGTCTTTACAAAAGTCCAAATTGAAGAATCTCAAAGACCCACTTCCAATTTCTCAAAAATGGGAAACTTCAATTCTTAAAAGCTAAGGAAAAATTGTCTTATTACTCTCAGTTCAAAACTCAAAAATTATTCTAATAAATGTTCAGAATAAATTTGATACTAAACATAATGTTTGAAAATGTATTTATAGTCGCCAAAAATATACTGTGAAGGATCATTCGGCGCAGTAAGTCGGGATCACCTTTGGGCGCAGCAAAGAGGCCCTTTGGTTAGTTCCATCACATTTTTGCTTTGGTCTTCAGCATCCTCAAGTTCTATAATTTTGGTGATCTAAGACTACATCGTAGAACCACTCGGCGACACGCTAACTGCTCCCTCTCTCACCAACTTGATTTTCTCCTTCAGGGCTTGGCACACTGAAATTTAGGCGGTCAAATGGCCACTCGGTGACTCGTCAAAAGGACTTGGCGATCACCAGACCCTCATTTCTTCTCTCTTTTAGCTCAATTTGTTCCTTTTTGAAAATTAATGTCCATACTTTGTTCCTCAATCCAAATACCTGGAAAGCAAGGGTTTTACATCAGTTATTGGCACAAAGCAAGCATTTGAGGACACAAAATCTATCCAAATAAAACCCTAAATGAGTCCAAATCGTGGACTGATCAATACTGTAGGATAGAATCATTTTATAATGACATAAGGTTTCTACTAATAAAGCCAAATCAGTATCGGGAGGTGATGTTCATATCTTTCTTCTCAATTCTTGCTCCGTTAACCATCCACAGAAGAGTAATGTTTGAACTGAGGGGTGCCAACCCTCCCTTGAGTGCATTTGGCCCTGCTTCATCCGGATCTTATAGTATTAGTTCTGTCATCCTTGGTACCCAATATTTGATTTATTTTACCTGTGTGGCATGGTACTATCTTTCTATGAATTTCAACCTCTTACATGGGCATGCAAACTGTGCATTTTCTCTTCTTAGGTAGGGCCTTTGCATAAGCCTGGTAGAATTCCCTCACCCATGCATGGACATAAGGAGGCCGGGTTCTCGTGGAACTCTCGAACCCATGAAATCTTATGTTCACCCAGATGTCGGGGTCGTTGCTCATCACCCCATCTATGGAGAATCACATGTCCTCATGAATAATATGTTATCCAGCTACTTTGAGCCTTTTGAGGGCTCTCGGAGGTATAATGGGGAGAACTTTGGAGGCACTCACATTGGAGACTGGGTTTGGCACAAATTTAGATTTAATGTCCGTCGTTTTCTTGGCTACCACCTTCTTTGGTTGTTCACCCACACATATATAAGAGGGCAAAGTGGTTTATTGTTGTGGAGCCTTAGACGGATCACTGATGATGATCCCCTTATTCCTCTTTGATGGGGTGGAGGAGGATGGTCTCTCTCGGAGTTAAAGGACAAAACTCTCTTTCTTTTTTATCTACCCATTTCTTGTAAGGCACACATTGTAAAACACAGATCGGGTTAAGGTTAGTTGAAACAAACTCAGAAAATAAAAGAAAATCAAAACAAGTTCTAAGGCATGCCTACTGGAAGGAAATTCGCCAAATAGGATAGGTGAGCTCACGTGAGCTCGCGGAAGTTGATAGACCACAATTTAATTTTACTCAGGCATGAAGGGCGGAGTCATATCCAACTCAACAATCCACCGAGTTAGTTTGAGCGGATTAAGACAAGTTCGCTGAAAGTGACAGTGCCCAACTATAAAGGAAAAGTCAAAATGGCAATGTTTATTCCAATGTGGCGATTACCAAGTTGGTTTCGACGAGCTAAGACAAGCTCTCTGAATGAGATATCTCAGGTCACAAGTTCAAACTCAAAAGGTGATTTGGGACTTATTCAATGATTCACCTAATCACCTTGGCGAGCTAAGACAAGCTCACCGAATAGGTAATTTCATCCGATATCTATTTTTCATAAATTTCAACACTAACATGCAACATTACCCATTACCCAATCAGTTTACAATATACCCACATGCTATTCTACCTATGGGTACTCATACTTCCCCTAAATTTCACAAAGTATTTCATAAATTAACATTTTCCTTTAAGAAAGTCATCACTCTAGCTATCATTGGGTAAATACAAGTCTTTAGGGCAACACTGGGCGAATCAAATTTCACCCATCTCATTACCAATCAAGACCCAATAGTTACAACAACTCAATTTCAACATTTAATCTTCACCTTCAAGTTTCAAAGTTTTAGGCACTGTTTCATCTATCATAAGCCATGTGTATAGTTCAATAATAAGCATTTCGAACCACCTAAGCAAATTAAACATCACAATAACAATATAACATAAGACCCACAATGTATACATCAAGTTTCAACAAAAAATATTAATGGAAGTCTTGAAAACCAACCTCAGAGAAACTCACAAAGCAAAAATCAAGGGAGAATGGTCCTGGTATCGAGAATCACATACCACAATATTCTCCACACAAGTAAATCCACGCAATCAAGGACACAGAAACAAAGAAATACATGTGTGAGAAGTTTAACCAGTGAAAGATCTCAAAAATATGAAAGGTTCTTTTCAAACATGAAAAGCCTCTATGCATTTTTATTTCAAGGACACTCGACACAATGTGACCAATGTTTCCAAATGCA